>NW_028174878.1:1070949-1258448 GCF_963971535.1 Notolepis coatsorum
TAAACCCTTGCAAAAAGTATCAGTTTTATTTAATGAATTGAAAACATTCAGCATCGCCTTCCTCCCGGCATGCAGCAACAACATGTATCAGGCAAATGCGCATCGTAACATTGACTTAGTGGAATCCCTTTCTATTCACATAACTGCATTTGTGATGGAGCTTTGACAGCTACAGTAACAGTCTATTGCTCGATCCATCTCCAATATCACGATGGACCGTGCCGGTGGCAAAGACCCGAGGGTGGAGAGGATCTTGAATGAATTCAATCATCATATTTATATGTTGTGTGTCTGTCCACTATGTCTGTTACTTTGTTATTCCCCCCCCCCTATCTATGTAAAGCGACCTTGGGTCTCTTGAAAGGCGCTATATAAAATGAAGCTATTATTATTATTGTTATTATTATCACATCTGAGCGGGAGCTCACAAATAGACTGTTAGTCTCAGTGAAGTTTCAACGGAGGTCATCTATTCTAACCAACAAATTGAAGTAGAAAGCATTTCGTGACCAATCTTATTTGGAAACATGAAACACAAAATAATTCGCTTTTTATTTGAAACAATATTTAATCTCGTTTGGAGGTTGGTGTTTTGCGTCTGCCCCCCTGTGCCAAACAAGCAGGCCAACCTCTTGTTCGCGTGTGAGCCCGTTATAATTACACTACTGTCGCTATTTTATAATGAACTATAATGAATTACGGGTCATACAGAAGTTGAACACTAATGCACGGAAGCTTATTTCCGCCTTGAAACTAATGCAGAACTGAGGAGCGCTTATGCCGTAGTAACGATGTTCTACCACTGGGCGTCAGCTAAGTGTGCTCCGAGCTGTGCGTACACATAAGCACGAAGTCAAGTTCAAGTTGAAATTGATGAATCCCACTCTTTGCTTAGAAATGGTCGTACGCACAGGTTAAGCACATATCTGTGCGTAAGTCAGGTTGATGAATGAGGGCCCAGGACTCCTGCGTTAGAATGGGCGACAGGCAGCTCTCCACTTCCCTCTGCAATTCGTTCCCTGCATACATCGCAAAAGGTATTCGACCACCCTCCCGGGGGCTCGGATAGTTCTTGTAACTGCCTCCGTGTTCAAGTTTAAGTTAAGTATGATGTCATAGACTATGTCAAATGTCATGACTCATAGTAGAATCGGCTGGCTTGTTCGCCATCCGCCAGGGAAACCGCAGATATATTCCTTTACTGCGAATTGAGAGCGTCCCAAAAATTATTCCAGGCCGCTATTTCTTTACCAACGGATTTCCAGTTCCGCGTTGACGCTTCCAGGCCGCGTCTATTCGAATCCCAACTGGTTCATGCGTCGGCTACACGCTGCTTTAATAACACTGCATTATCGAGACAGCGCCCCTATGTATGACTTTGAGGATCTAGCAATGAATTCCAAGAGTAGGGTAAATCTGCAGTGCCGGCACTGTGTAGTAGCGAGTCACAGTGCTGGCCGCCAGGCCGCGCAGTTGCAGCGTTTTGGGGGTAAAAACATGGGGGGGACAAATACTGCATTCTGAAATCATGCGGGGGACATTTTCCGGGGACCCCCCCGCAAGTTACGCCCCTGGTTACATTTACACGGATGTGGATCCGACCTGCCCCAGGTGCCATCAGGCTCCAGCCACTCTCTGCCATATGTTCTGGTCATGCCCATCACTATCCCGATTCTGGCTTTCTGTTTTTGAAACCTTTTCATTCATGTGTGACAGGGAGATCAGCCCCAACCACTTGGTTGCAGTTTCTGGAGTGCTCCCTGGCGAAATTAGGGTATCTGTCGCTCAATCAGATGCTGTGGCCTTCTCCTCTTTGTTGGCTAGACACCTTATCTTGCTTAATTGGAAGTCAGCCATTCCTCCATCACATCGACGCTGGGTTGAAGATGTGATGGCACACCTAAAACTTGAGAGACTTAAATACTCCACCAGGGGCTCTACCCAGAAATTCATCCAAGTTTGGCAGCCATTTTTGGATTATTTTAATCTACAATTCCCGGCTGAGGATGCTTAGGCATAAGACGGTGATTTATTAGATAGGCAATTTCTATATGGCAAGTGACAACCTGTATAGGAACAATGCAATTTTCTTTTATTATTATTACTATTTTTATTTTATTTATTTTTTGTCTACTTTATTTTTCATTTATTTTAGGTATTGTGCGGTTATATGTAGTCATGTATTGTATGTATGTTTGTACGTATGTATATAATGTTGTTGAACCTTTAAAAAACCAATAAAAACTATTTAAATACACAGAACACAAGTGTAATAATGCTTTTGATAAAATGACTAAATGTAAATGTAGTATAGGCAAGGTAGATTCCTTAGTAGCAAAGTGCATAATAGTAAAAGACAGTATGAAGGTTAGTATTTATTTTTTAATTATTTGTTACATTATTATGAATGTTATAATAAAATACAATGTTAATGTTACAATGTCCTTCTGTCACAGGTATCTTCACTGCTCCAGTCGGAGGCGTGTACCTCTTCACCTTCAACACGGCCTTTCGAGACACCCCTGGTTATGCCTCAGGTGGCGTGTTGGTGACGCACGACCAACATGGACCTACGACCTACGTGACAAATGATAGGAGCTCCAGTGGCACAGTGATTCTGCAGCTTAATCTTGATGACACGGTCTCCATTTACAATCGAGACAAAGTGTTTGATAGTCCGTATGATGTGTTTGATCATCAGAACCATCGCACCACTTTCAGTGGCTTCCTGCTCTTCCCAGTGTAGACTGGTGTACTATGACATGTCTCGTGACATGTCGGGTCAATCAATATACTGTAGCTCAACACCACAGCTCACTGGCCATGTTGTCATTTAACAGTAACCAAAAATAAAACTTAAATTACTTTGAAAGCGTATTGTAATCAGTAAATAAATACGTTCATGCCTATAATGAGTAAATTGAACCTGTACCTTTTGCAGCAGTGGTAATCGGTGTGTGTTCTCTGTGTAAACAGAAATGTTTGAAACCCTTTCCTTTCCTTTGGAATATCTTTTACTGAATATATGAACCACTCTAAGTGGATCCATAGCTTGGTGTTTTATCGTGTGTGCCTGCTCTTGATCTGTGCCAGACAAACTCTAGTAGTTAAATGTGAAAGGAGGGGCTGGGAGGCAGTGAAGCCATCACAGGCTTCTTCACCTGACAGAGAAAGGGTACGAGAGTCGTCTTTGAAATTAGTTGTTTTTATTATTTTACCTTAAACAATGATCTTTAATTTAGCGTGACCTGGTTTTATTCTGGCAGTATATCCATTCTAGTCTCAACATTGCCTTGTATGTACAGTACTCTGGTGTCTGGGGTGTAAAGCTGTCTGGAGTGTGAGGTGGGCGTGGACACTTATGGCCCAGTGACTTCGTATTGGCCAACGTTGAAATGTATTCCTCTTTTGCTATGTTGATTGGACAATGGTATCTGTAATGTATTCATTTTCATATTCTCTTATTGGTTGATTTATGATGCTACGTCCTTCCTATAAAACCATCATTGTGAGTCAAGCTGTTGTTGTACAAAACAAAGTGCTTCCTAGATCTGGTAAATAAACAGTTCTAACTTCTTGATGAAATCCTGGGTTGAGGTGTCTTTCTTCCGTCCTTAGCCATCCAAGTCTCCAAGGCTGCCTTACAGTAGTGAGCAAAGAATATGCAAATAGGATCAAACTTTTTTGTAAGGAGATGACTGCGATTGAATATTTAACTGGTTAATATAAAACAGCATAAAAATAACTTTGTACAGCTTTATCGTTATTCACATTGTCAACCGCGAAGCCATACATTCCCCTATGCTAAAATCATTAAATATAGCACACAAACACA
This sequence comes from Notolepis coatsorum, assembly GCF_963971535.1. Classification (NCBI taxonomy): domain Eukaryota; kingdom Metazoa; phylum Chordata; class Actinopteri; order Aulopiformes; family Paralepididae; genus Notolepis; species Notolepis coatsorum. The sequence goes on from NW_028174878.1 coordinate 1,074,785, forward strand.
TATCTCCAGTTCTAAATATGTCTTATTAGAACACTTAAATTCACACCCTTTAATTAATGAAGCAAACTATAATAATAATAATAATAATAATAATAATAATAATAATAATAATAATAATAATAATAATAATAATAATAATAATAATAATAATAATAATAATAATAATAATAATAATAATAATAATAATAATAATAATAATAATAATAATAATAATAATAATAATAATAATAATAATAATAATAATAATAATAATAATAATAATAATAATAATACACTGTGTTTGTATAGCACCTTTCATACAAGAATTGCAGCTCAAAGTGCTTCACAGCAGTACAAAAAGACATAAGCACAACATTGGCAGATCAAGAGCAATGCATAAAGTGCAGACATAAAGCATAAAATAGATAGCAGTAAAATAGACAAAGTCAAGGTAAGACATAGAACATTAAATCACATCGTTTTTCATATCATCTAAGATCTAGGGTTAACTCGGCGAACGTTGAGTGCCAGGACCCCCGAAAACCAGAGTATAGTCGGGTTTACATCGTTGTTTCTTTTATTCGATATTTCCATTCATAAAGGCATGCCGGCAGCCTGTGTTATCACTGGGGATGGGTCTGAGATCTCAAAAGTCCAATACCGCCGCCTAACACCTTGCGGCCGCTATTGCACTCCATTTGAAACGATGTGGCTTGGTGTCTGTAATTTTGGAAATGACACCAGACCACCCTGAAACTACACTCATATTCACGACGGTATAAAAGGGAAATGTATGGATGGAAAAATGATCTGTTTTTTGCATCTTGATCGGAAGAAACTCAAGGACAATCCACTATATTATTAGATCCATAGCTATAATATATAATATATCTTTAGGCCTGCAAACACAGCCACGTATCCCCATGTTAAAAGGCGCTGGCCTTTCAACAGTAACAGTAAACAGCGCCATCTGGCGCTGAAAGTGTTAATATGCGTCTTTGTTTACGGTTTGATTATCACTGATACAAAGTAAAATAGTGCAGTGCAATAAAATAGTTAGTAAAATAGAATAAAATAATGCAATAGTGCATTGCAATAAAATAGTTATCATCGAATTTTCTCGGGAGGCCGGTAAGGAGTGCATTACAGTAGTCGAGTCAGCTTGAGATAAAGGCATGGATCTGGTTTTCAGCGTCCTTTTGATTTATAAATGGCCGTACTTCAGCTATGTTTCTAAGGTGGAAGAATTATGTTTCAAGTTTTCAAGTTTCTTTAATAGTTGTCATACAGAAGTACAGAATACTTTCATACAAAATGCTTCTTACTGTTACGCTCCAGAGACTGTGCTAGACAAGATAGTATCAAATAACATAGTATAGCATGTAATTTAGAAGTAGAAAATGAGGTCACAGTGTTCAGTGTAGACATATGTACAATGTTCGATGCAGAATAGACGTAACTGAGTTACCATATAATATACAATACTATGCAGTGTACTTGTAACTGAGGGGTACAATTCCCTGACTGTATTACTAGATATGATACTTACTACCACTACCTTTGTACTTAATATTCGGCCACCCAGTACACGGCATAAATATATTATGATGAACACTGTCACGTAGATGAAACGGATCCAACACAAATGTACGAATTAGAAATAGGTCTTTATTTCTACACAGCGATGGTGTGTAGAGCAAGCACTTAATCAAATCAATCACATTTATGAATGGAATTAGTATGCACTTTTATGGCAAGAGTATTCGTCGGTATATCAATAGAGAATGTCCAATCTCTGAAGGCGCAGGTGGTACATATACGACCTGGAATAGTTTAAGGAATAACAGCAATGATACTTTAATGATTATATACTGGACACACTAGGGGGGGTTAATCCGGTCGCTTGTAAGCCGACAGGAGTAGGAGGGGGGGGGGGGGTAGAATCCGGCTGCCTCATCCGGCCAAGGGTATCCCAGGTGAACCCACTGTAGTGCCGTTCAATGCGCCGGCGATCCTTGGACCACAGATGAAAGCAGGTGGACTCTTTGTGGGCCGGCGTTCTCCGGTCCACGGAGGAGAGACGTGAAGCGACCTCGTCTTGCAGAGCGTCTCCTCACCTTGCGTCCTCTCCAGGGGGGGGGGGTTCCAACACACGGCAGTGTCGGGGGTCTTTATCCATGGAATAATCAAAGTATACAAAGCATAATCCGTGCCTGGGAAGGCGGGCTGTCGTCGGTAGAATAATCCGGTATACAGGTCCACTCGCTCGTCGGCTCTGGGGCTCCTCGGGTGCAGCTTCACGTGGGGTCAACCACCCTGGATAAGCAGCCAGTTCTCTGCCCGAAACGATGGGGTACTGACTACGGTAGTATTCTCACCGTACGAAGCACTATATATTAACAGACTATTATTAGCTTAATAGACTACGTCCAACTCGACGATATAGTGCCAAATATGACTATTCAAATATTAATATACACGATGTCTCAATACCGATGGTAGGCGAACTTGGCCTTACTCCCACACGTGGCGTCGCGGGGAGGCTTTACGTCTGTGACTCTATTGGAGGGTAAGAAACTGGACTGAAAAGAAAGTCCTACTTTAGTAGCGCAGTATATATACGCACTATGAACAAATAGTCCCATTAGTGGTGCGGTAGTCAGATTCCTACGCGGAACTAGGACTTGTTCGTACATGTGGAGCGGTACGTTTGAACTGGGTCTGAGGGGTATGGCAGCCTGGCACCAAGGTCTCGACCAATAGTAGAATGGAGACTATTATGGGATGTTCAGTAGGCTAGAATGGATATTCAATGCATATTGTACAAGGAATATACAAGGGATATCAAGGAATATTAGAGAATATACAAATACAATTAAATATATATATATAAATAAATATATATATTCGGTTTAATCTGGCCCTTCACAACAGCCACCCCCTGATTGGTCCCAGACCTAATCAGTTAAACAGAGACAGATTAATCGCGTTGTCTATTTACACATAAGGGTTTGCTGTAGGGGTCAGTCAACTTCACAAAGTCATAGGGTTGTAGGGTCATGGTCATCATCGATTGTGTCTGGGAGTCGGGGCAGTTCTATGAGCCTCGCCACGGGACGGGTGTAAGTGCGACCCTGGACGAGCACTTCAGCTGCTCGGACCTTGCCGTCGGCACCGGTGATCACTTTGCTTACGCGGCCGGCCGGCCACATAGCTCTGGGCAGTGATTGATCAATAATCATGACGACTGTTCCTTCTGTCAAATTGTCTCTCTCCTTTACCCACTTCTGGCGGGTCTGTAGAGACGGTAGGTAGTGCAGTAGGAAACTGCTCCAAAACTTGTCGGCTAATACTTGGCTGTACCTCCACATTCGTCGGCCGTTCGCTTCTTCAGGCCGGTACATTGTCTGGGGTAATGCAGGATCTAGCCGCCCCATCAGGAGTGTGTTGGGGGTAACTGGGTCGATATCCGCCACATCACTGGAGACATATCCGAGGGGCTTCGAGTTAAGTACTCCCTCAATCTCCGTGAGGACTGTCATTAGGACTTCTTCCGCCACAGTCTGGGCCCCAAGTACTGCGTACAGGGCTGTCTTTATGGAGCGCACTTCTCGTTCCCAAGTGCCACCGAAGTGGGGTGCGTTTGGGGGGTTGAATTGGAAATCAACCTGTGCTGGAGCGAGGTGGGTCTTAAGTTCTGGGCCCATAGCTTGGAAGCTCTCTCTCAGCTCTCTTTCGCCGCCTTTGAAGTTTGTCCCATGATCGGACAATAGGGTAGACGGTCTTCCTTTCCGTGATGTGAATCTACGGAAGGCCATAAGGAATGAGTCTGTGCTCATGGTCGGGAGAAGCTCGATGTGTATCGCTCTGGTGGTCATGCATTTGAATACAATACCCCACCGCTTCTCGGTTCCTCTTCCTTTCTTTATGTGCAGCGGGCCAAAGCAGTCCATACCCGTTGAGTGGAATGGCTTGTCACCGATTCGGAGGCGACATGGAGGAAGGTCAGCCATCCTTGGTATGCTGGGCTGCGCGCGCCACTTGCGGCAGTCTAGACATGTTCGCTGGAAGCGTCGTACCGCCTCTCTTCCTTGTAGGATCCAGTAACGACGTCTGATTTCCGCGAAGACTCTTTCTGCTCCTGCGTGATGTACATCCTCATCGTATTTCTTTATAATCAGCTCTGTGACCTTGTGTCGGCTGTTCAATACGATCGGGTATTTAATGTCATCCGGTAGATTGGGGGCTCTGCGTAGGCGACCACCCACTCTGATGAGGGTATGAGCGTCGCTCTCGGGGGCCAGATGAATTAATCTGCTGTCGGATGGGACGGGCTTTCCTCCCTGTAGACAGGCCAATTCATCGGGGAACGAGTCTCTCTGGGCTCGCTGCAGTAGAAGCAATTCTGCTTCCTCGTAGTTAGCTGCTGACATATCAGCGGGGGACTTGCACTCCGGGTGGTACCGCAGGAATGTTCTTTGTTGTGCACTCTCTATGGACGTGCAATCGTCTATGTTAGGGTCGGTGGAGGCTACGGTGCTCAATCCACAGAACACAGACTTCTTATTTTCCACCTCCTCTGGACTTGCTTCCCTCGGGATAGGCATGGGCCACTGTCCTTCCGGGAGTCTTAGGAATGCGGGGCCGTCACTGTAGACATTGCGACGGGTGAGGTCATCCAGGGGCATCCCCCGGGTGATGACGTCAGCTGGGTTCTGTTTTGTATCAACGTAGCGCCACTCTGTTTCTCCGGTTAACTCTTCGGTTAAGTCTTGAATCTCGGTGACTCTGACTCCCACGAAGACTTTGTACTTGCATGAGTCCGATTTGATCCAGGCGAGTACCGTCGTGGAATCTGACCACAGGATTGTTCTAGACACCGGTATGGTGAGCTCACGTTGGATGAGCGTGGCTAGGTGCGCTCCGGCTAGGGCTGCGCAGAGCTCTAGACGTGGGATAGATTGTTGCTTGCGTGGGGCTATTCTCGAGCGGGCGAGGACAAATGCTGTGTAGATCTCTCCCCCCTTCTCTTGGGCCCGCAAGTAGGCTACTGATCCGTATGCAACCTCTGAGGCGTCACTGAAGACGTGTAAGTCCATTTTACATGTCTCTGGCCTCACCGTGGGTGGGAAGTAGCTTCGGCGCATATTAACGCCTGGGAGTGAGTGGAGCTCCATCTCCCACTCTCTCCAGGTGGATGCGGGAATGGGGTCGTCCCAGCCCTGGTCCTTGTCCCACAATGCTCGTACAATCATTTTTGCCCTGGTGGTGTACGGTAGAATACATCCTAGCGGGTCATATTGTCGGGCGAGTGTTGTGTACACACTCCGTCTGGTGGTCGGCGCCGCCGCCGGCCTTCCCTGCTCCGTAGTCAGGGGCTTGTGTCTGTAGTGAAGCGAATCTGTTTTGAATCGCCACACCAATCCCAGGGTCATCTCCTGGGCTTCTCCCGGGATTGTAGCCATCCAGGTCTCGCTGCTGGCTGCCTTGTCCTCGGAGGAGAGGCTGCGCAGTACTTGCGGATCGCTGCTGGCCCACTGCCTGAGATCAAAGCCGCCTTTGATCAATGAGGTGCGGAGTTTAATCAGGAGAGCCTCGGCTTCTTCCTGGGTTGAAAGGCTTTGTAGACAGTTGTCTACGTAGAAGCTGTTCTTTACGCTGTGTCGGACCTCTTCGTCCGCTGCTGGGTCCTCTGCTACATGTTTCTGTAGTGCAAATGTAGCACAGCAGGGGCTGCACGTCGTTCCGAAGGGGAGGACTTCCCATTGGTAGATGGCTGGGTGCTCATCTCCTGGCTTCTCTCTCCATAGGAACCGTAACAGGGGCTTGTCCGCCTCTACTAATCTCACCTGCAGGAACATTCCTTTAATGTCCCCGCTGATGGCCACCTTTTCCTGGCGGAAGCGGAGTAGAACGCCGAGTAGGGAGGGGCCGAGTGTGGGACCGGGCAGTAACTCTTTATTCAGATTTTGGGATCCGATCTGGTAGCTGCAGTTAAATACTATGCGGTCTTTACCGTTGTGATGGACCTTGTGGTGAGGCACGTACCACGATTCAGTGGTCTGGTCAGCCTCTTTAATGTCCATCTTTGTGACGTGTCCCGCTGTGATGAGCTTCTCAATCTCAGCGCGGTATACACTCTCTTGGGCGGGGTTCTTGGCTAAGCGCCGCTCCGTGTTCAGCAGGTACCGTTCTGTGGCGTCTGTCTTGGCGTGGAAAGTAGGCATTCCTTCTCGCCGCAGGAGTGGCGTGGCGTATCTCAACACGCCGTTGACCGGGACTCTCTTGGTCCCTGTCTCGAGGAGGTGAATGGCGTAAATGTCATCTTTAGAGCGAATGTCTTTCTTTCCGTTCTTAAAGGGCATTTGTTCCAAGGTCCATAGCCACTCTACGTGTTGCAGGAGTGCGGTTTCTCCCTCCGTGACTCGGGAGTGGAGACATCTAGTGGCTGTACTTCGGTTGAGAGATTTGGCGAGCGGGCCTTGGAGAGTCCATCCCAAACGGGTCTCGACTGCTGCAGGACAGCCTCGGGGTCCGGTATGAACCCGGTCTATCGGGACAATGAGGTCTGCATGGTCGGAGCCTATCAACAGGGTCGGCATAGCATTGTCTATGAGCGGGATCGGTAACTTGCGCAGATGTGCATATTTCTCCATCAGCTTGGCGACGGGGTATGTGTACCGCGACAGTCCTATTTCTTGGCTGGTGAAAGCGTCTGTAATCTGGTACCGTCGCTCAGGCTGGCCGCTTGCTGCGATAGAGAATGAGACATTCTCGCCCTTTATCGTCTTCAAATCTCGTCTTATTGTCCGAATTGTCATTTGGGTTTCGCTTCCCCGCAGCCCTAGCTGGGCCGCAGCGGAGGCGAGCAGCAGGGTCTTCTCTGACCCGTCATCGAGGACGGCGTAAGTGTCCAGGACTTTATTCTGGTAGCTTAGTGTCACACGCACTACTTTTAGGAGTACTCGGGCTCCACTGCTGCTGGCGGGATCGATGTACATGACGCTCGCTTTGCTGCTGGATGGTGCGGGTGAAGGGCGCCGTCTGTTACTGTCGTGAAGTATGTCCAGATGGGCTCCATCGCACTTGGTGCACCTTTTCTTTAAGCGGCATTCGGCTGCCATGTGTGAGCGCGCACAGCGAAAACAGCGCTTGTTGGACTTTATCCATTGACTTGCTTCCTCCGCGTTCAGCTTGGGGAAGGAGTCACATTGCGCTAGCCAGTGTTCTTTCTCACAGTAGGGGCACACTATCTTCCACTTCTCCGTTCTGGAGGGGGTACTGTGGCTCCTGCTGCTCGGTACTGACTCCGATTGGTGCATCACAGTCACCGATCTTCTTCCATCATTTAGTCGTCTGGTTCCTTCTCTGGAGCCAGGGGTGCTCCGTCCGAATGTATCTAGCCGTAGGCTGCTGACTTCTCTCGCCAGGAAGTCTGCTAGATCGAGGAGGTTCGGTTCGGGGCCATTCGGGTCTCGGTGGTCCCTCTGTCGCCTAAAACGCTCCTGTCGAGCGGGCGGCAGCTTCTCCAAGATCCTTTCCACATTTGAGTTGGCGTAAAGTTCATGCCTCCCCTTCTCTCTCTGCGCTCCCAACATCCCTACCAGGGACTGCACTCTGATGGACAGGTCGTCCAGTGCTCGATTGTCTATTGCTGGGGGTAAGCGGTCGATGTGTCGGATCTCCTGGATCACGTAATCCCATATGCGCCCATACCTCTGGTCCAATGCTACCAGCGCTGCTGTGTATGGGGTGGTGGAAGTCGCGTAGGCGAGCGCTATATTATGTGCGCGGGGCACCTTTAAGTGCTTCAGTAGGATGGCGTATTTATGGCGTTCATCCAATACATCCACCAACATGGTCTCCAGACACATGCGGAGTTCCGTATACTGGGCCCGGTTCTCTTGGGTGAAGTCGGGTACCATAGGCGGGCCAATGTATGACGCTGACTGTGGATACATCGGCGAGCGTTGGGGGAGAGGCCTCCTAGGCGAGTCTCCTCCCGCTCCTTGGTATGGGCTGGTACCGGCAGTGTACCATGGCCCGCTTGTCCAGGTGCTGTTCCTCGGTGCGGGTCGTGCGTCGTGCTCACCCGTGTATAGAGTCGGGGGTCTGTAGCGCAGCTCCGCGGGAGTATAGCCTGGGCTGTACCGGACCTCCTGGTCCGGTAGAGTACTGTGCTGTCGTCGGGCGTGGTTCTCCTCCTCTTCCTCTTCGTCTTCAGTTAGGTCATCCAGTGCTTGTAGTCTCTGGTTTAGCCTCTCCACAGGATATGCTGCTCCTTCCCGGTTGCTAGGTCTCGCTTGGACCGGTGGGGGGAGGTGGTCTGTGGGGGGTATAGACCTCGTCTGTTGGTCAAGTTCAGGGTTGTTTACTCGGCTAGGGGATGCCGCCCTGGAGGTGTGTCTAGACGAGTTCCTGGAGCCTCTGGCGGAGGGAGAGGGTGTTGTCCGTCTGATCAGCTGTTCTATTAGTTGCGCTTGCTGTCTGTCGCGCTCTGCGTCCCGTAGAGCACCAGCAGCTGCTCGCTGGCTGTCTGCTCGGTCTCGGGCCACATCACATTCTCTTCTCTCTGAATGCGTCTTAGTTCTAGACGTATATGCTCTTCTTCGTTCCGCTGCTGGATCCGCAGTCGGTCGCGTTCAGCAGCGGCGTTCAGGCTGATGAGGAAGGCCTGCTGTAGGGTCCTCTCTGCCTCGCTGGGAGAAGGCGGTTGTATAGGGGAGCCTTCCCTCGGGGTACTCCTTGCGGAGCCTTGGAGCTCTATCTCCACGGTGCTCTCCCCGTCTTCTTCCGTGCCGAGTTCTCTCTCGGTAGCGTTGTATTCCTCCCGGGACTCATCGGGGACTACTTCTTCAGTACTGGCGGGGTGTGAAGTCATGTCTGGTTCCCACTGGTCCCCACCGTGAACTTGGTCAGTTACATTAGAACCCGTAGGGGCCTCTATGGTCGGGGTAGTCTGGGCGTTGGGGTTAGACATACTTTTACTTTCTAGTTTTACCGCGTTTACTGTTAGTAGAAGACTAGGTTGTTGACTGACAGCGTAGGCCTCTAAGTACTGAGGGAGCCGTCGTTCGCGCTGCGGGCGTTGGTTAGGAGGATCGTTTCGTGGAGTGTTCATCATAGGCCATTTCAATATTAATAACACTATATTAATATTACACTAATTACCCTCCGGCTCGAAGGACCAATTGTAACTGAGGGGTACAATTCCCTGACTGTATTACTAGATATGATACTTACTACCACTACCTTTGTACTTAATATTCGGCCACCCAGTACACGGCATAAATATATTATGATGAACACTGTCACGTAGATGAAACGGATCCAACACAAATGTACGAATTAGAAATAGGTCTTTATTTCTACACAGCGATGGTGTGTAGAGCAAGCACTTAATCAAATCAATCACATTTATGAATGGAATTAGTATGCACTTTTATGGCAAGAGTATTCGTCGGTATATCAATAGAGAATGTCCAATCTCTGAAGGCGCAGGTGGTACATATACGACCTGGAATAGTTTAAGGAATAACAGCAATGATACTTTAATGATTATATACTGGACACACTAGGGGGGGTTAATCCGGTCGCTTGTAAGCCGACAGGAGTAGGAGGGGGGGGGGGGGGGTAGAATCCGGCTGCCTCATCCGGCCAAGGGTATCCCAGGTGAACCCACTGTAGTGCCGTTCAATGCGCCGGCGATCCTTGGACCACAGATGAAAGCAGGTGGACTCTTTGTGGGCCGGCGTTCTCCGGTCCACGGAGGAGAGACGTGAAGCGACCTCGTCTTGCAGAGCGTCTCCTCACCTTGCGTCCTCTCCAGGGGGGGGGGGGTTCCAACACACGGCAGTGTCGGGGGTCTTTATCCATGGAATAATCAAAGTATACAAAGCATAATCCGTGCCTGGGAAGGCGGGCTGTCGTCGGTAGAATAATCCGGTATACAGGTCCACTCGCTCGTCGGCTCTGGGGCTCCTCGGGTGCAGCTTCACGTGGGGTCAACCACCCTGGATAAGCAGCCAGTTCTCTGCCCGAAACGATGGGGTACTGACTACGGTAGTATTCTCACCGTACGAAGCACTATATATTAACAGACTATTATTAGCTTAATAGACTACGTCCAACTCGACGATATAGTGCCAAATATGACTATTCAAATATTAATATACACGATGTCTCAATACCGATGGTAGGCGAACTTGGCCTTACTCCCACACGTGGCGTCGCGGGGAGGCTTTACGTCTGTGACTCTATTGGAGGGTAAGAAACTGGACTGAAAAGAAAGTCCTACTTTAGTAGCGCAGTATATATACGCACTATGAACAAATAGTCCCATTAGTGGTGCGGTAGTCAGATTCCTACGCGGAACTAGGACTTGTTCGTACATGTGGAGCGGTACGTTTGAACTGGGTCTGAGGGGTATGGCAGCCTGGCACCAAGGTCTCGACCAATAGTAGAATGGAGACTATTATGGGATGTTCAGTAGGCTAGAATGGATATTCAATGCATATTGTACAAGGAATATACAAGGGATATCAAGGAATATTAGAGAATATACAAATACAATTAAATATATATATATAAATAAATATATATATTCGGTTTAATCTGGCCCTTCACAACAGTACTAATGTACAGTACTATATAGTGCAAAGCAGAAATGGGATGAGGTACAATTTAGGTACAATTTACAGTAAGGTGTACGAGTTGTAGTGCAATCCTTCATCAATAAATATAAAGTGTGGGGAGTGGGTGCTACAGTGTGTTTGTTTAAAGTGGGTGTGTGCTATAAAGTGTGTGGAGTGGGTGCTACAGTGTGTTTGTTTAAAGTGAGTGTGTGCGTGTGGATGTGTGTGCTATGTGCGTTTGATGGTTGTTGTTGTGTAGTGTTCATTGTTCGTTTAGCAGCCTGATGGCCTGGGGATAGAAGCTTCTTCTGAGTCTTTCTATGCTCGCCTTGAGACTCCGGTATCGCTTGCCTGACCGCAGCAGTTCAAAGAGGCAGTTGTTCGGGTGACTGGAGTCTTTAATGATTCTCTTAGCCTTGCCCCTGCAACGCTTGTTGTAAATGTTCTGGAGGGTGGGGAGCCCCCCTCCAATTGTGCGTTCGGCTGAACGTGTCACTCTTTGTAGTCTGCTTCGGTCTTGTGCAGTGCTATTCCCAAACCAGGAGGTGATGTTGCCAGTCAAGATGCTCTCTATTGTACATGAGTAGAAGTTCTTAAGGATCTTCTGACTGACTTGGAACTTCCTTAGGCGCCTGAGGAAGTAGAGGCGTTGTCGTGCCTTCTTCACAACACTGTCAATGTGTGTGGTCCATGTCAAGTCCTCGGATATGTAGGCTCCGAGGTACTTAAAGCTGTTGACTCTCTCAACCGGTGCCCCGTCGATGCTGAGGGGGCTGTAGTCCTTGACCCCCGACCTCCTGAAGTCCACAATCATCTCCTTTGTTTTGCTGACGTTCAGGGAGAGGCTGTTTTCCTGGCACCATCCCGCCAGGACCTTGACCTCTTCCAGGTAGGCCCTCTCGTCGTTGGCAGAGATCAGGCCCACCACCACTGTGTCGTCAGCAAATTTGATGATTGTATTGCTACTCCGCTGAGCCACACAGTCGTGTGTGTACAGGGAGTAGAGGAGGGGACTCAGAACACAGCCCTGGGGGGCCCCTATGTTGAGGGTGATGGATGAGGAGGTGCAGTTGCCTGCTCTCACCACCTGGGGTCTGCCCGTCAGGAAGTCCAAGACCCACTGGCAGAGGTCATAGTTCAAGCCCAGGTCCCTGAGCTTGGCTATGAGTATGGAGGGGACTATGGTATTGAATGCCGAGCTGTAGTTGATGAATAGCATTCTCACATAGTTCCCCTGCCTCTTGTCCAGGTGTGATGCTGCTGTGTGCAGCACATGGGCTATGGCGTCCTCCGTGGACCTGTTGGGGCGGTATGCAAATTGCAGGGGGTCCATGTTGATGGGGAGGGAGGAGCAGATGTAGCCCTTTACTAGCTTCTCAAAGCACTTCATGGCTATGGAGGTGAGAGCTACAGGGCGGTAGTCGTTGAGGCAAGCAGGCTTGGATTTTTTGGGTACAGGGATAATAGTGGACTTCTTCAGGCAGGTGGGGATGACAGCCTGTTCTAAGGACAGGTTAAATATGTCAGTGAATACCGGAGCCAGTTGGTCGGCACAGACTTTTAGGACGCGGCCGGGGATGCCGTCCGGACCTGCTGCCTTCCTGATATTCACTTTTTTAAAGGTCCGCCTCACCTCATGCTCTGTTACCCTGTTATGTTTTTGTCAACTTGTTGATTGTGATTTAAAGCTTAGGTCTGAGTCTACCATAACACCAAGACCTAACTCACTCAAATACAGCTAGCAGCTGGATAGACTACAGATGGAAATTAGCTTATGTTAAATCTGGTGCAAACATATTTGCATGTAACAATGATTAATTGTCCAAAAAATAATAATAATAATTGTAATTTTTTTATTTTTATTTATTTTTGAAAATAGATTCGGGGCTTTTCAGAAAACATTCAGGGCTTGAGCCCAAGTAGCCACCCCCTAGCCCCGCCCCTGGTCTGGGCTAGCCCAAATAAGAATGGTGCCAACAAACTAACCCACTGTTCTGCTGGCCAGTTCTCTCGTTCAGTGGTGCGTTCAAACGCAGACAAATAGCTTTCAATGTCGTCCTCGCTATTCAGTTTGACCAGGAAATGTCCGGGGTTAATATTGTTCATCTGCCTCTCCGCTCTGTGGGTCTCTGCATGGTGGAATGAATCGAGCGCTTCCATTCCTCCATTTCTCCGCAGTTTCCAGAGTTTCACTCAGAACCACGTCATGGGGTGTCTGGGAATCCTGCATCGCTTCCTCATGGCGCTTCTGATTCACCTGTTGCTGGGTCTCGCTCTAACGTGCCCACTCCTGAAACAATGCCGTAACATCGACTGGATTCGCCATTGCTCTTTGTTGGAAATTATTTAGTTTTTTTTTTACCAAAGAACGCTGCTCGCAGCCTCCACCAAGCAGGGACGTGCACAGGACTTTAGAGGGGCAGGTGCTCAAAGGCTGAAAAGGGTACTACACTTGTGTGTATATATTAACCAAGCGCGAAATTTTTAAGGGCCCTTTTCGGGCGGGGGGCCCCCTTTTTATGCTTTTTGGGGGGTTATGGTGATCAAATATTGAATATTGAACTATAATAATCAGTGCAGGAGCTCTGTATTGTTTAATATAAATGCATTTTTTATTCCAATCCCGATTTGTATTTGAGATTCCCAAATCCCATCGGACTTGGCTTCTTCGTGTCCCTCAATGAGTGAAATACCAGCATTCAACAGCGGTTTCTATCATCATCATCATCACCACCCACGCTATGCATAAAATATATAGGTCCGCGGAGAGGCACGCTGAAGAGGCCGTGCAAACTGCAATGGAATATGGGGCATCTCTCTCTCTTTACCTAATATTTTGATTCTATCCTGACATTTTTCAGTTGGAAGGGCAGTCTATATGCTTAACGATAAAAAAAGAAATTAAAAATGTTTTTTATTTTAATTTCTTTCAAAAAGGGCACTTTTTTGATGAGGCTCAAAAAGGCAGGTGCTCAGGCACCCCTTGGCCTCTATGTGTGCACGTGCCAGGGACGTGCACAGGACTTTAGAGGGGCAGGTGCTCAAAGGCTGAAAAGGGCACTACACTTGTATATGTGTGTATATATTAACCGAGCGCGCGAGCGCGATTTTTAAGGGCCCTTTTCTGGCGGGGGGCCCCCTTTTTATGCTTTTTGGGGGGTTTTGGTGATATTGAATATTGAACTATAATAATCAGTGCAGGAGCTCACTTATCCTTGAAAGACACTTTTATCACTGACTTAAAAGGCCCATACATCTCCATAAATGTTCAGGGGGGAGGGAATAAGTGCTTACCCTACAGACCCCAAGAAGTGCTGTATATTCTGTATTGTTTAATATAAATGCATTTTTTATTCCAATCCCGATTTGTATTTGAGATTCCTAAATCCCATCGGACTTGACTTCTTCGTGTCCCTCAATGAGTGTAATACCAGCATTCAACAGCGGTTTCTATCATCATCATCATCACCACCCACGCTATGCATAAAATATATAGGTCCGCGGAGAGGCCGTGCAAACTGCAATGGAATATGGGGCATCTCTCTCTCTTTACCTAATATTTTGATTCTATCCTGACATTTTTCAGTTGGAAGGGCAGTCTATATGCGTAACGGTAAAATAAAAAAAATAAAACATTATTTAATTTTTTTTTTTCAAAAAGGGCACTTTTTTGATGAGGCTCAAAAAGGCAGGTGCTCAGGCACCCCTTGGCCTCTATGTGTGCACGTGCCTGGTCTTCAACATGTCACGTAAAGGAGAGATTACTGAGCTAGAACAAGAAGATGACACAATAGCTCAAAAGGAACAGATCATCGAACAGGTTGAAGAGGAACCCAGAAACAAAGAAGATTCCCAAGAGCAGCCCGAAAGGTGTAAAGACGGCGACACAGCTGAAAGGAATACAAGAAAAAGTGGAAGAATCATAACTCTGACAGAGAAGGGCAGAGAGATGCAAGAGGAGAAAATTGTAGGACTCCAGCGAAGGTTCCAAGCAGTATACAAGAGATGGAAAAATAATGCGAGAGACACCAAGGAGATACTATCACTAACTAAGACAGTGACTGGGGAACTCAAAACAGTCATTACTGATATCCGTGGTTTCTCCGCTGACGTCCACCGTGCATATGAAGAATAAGACAAGTTGACACGCCAGATCAGGAAACCCGTAGGAGAGTCGATCTGTGCACCCAAACATCCCAGATCATCTTCAAAAGAGCCTCAAGCCGACTGTATGGAACACCTGAAGATGAAGATTACTATCCTGAAGACAGTACTCTATTCACAGGAAGCCACAACTCTTACTTCTCTAACTCAAAGAAGACCTCCGTACGTTCGAAAGGGTCCACAGCAAGACGTCAAGATGCTGCTGCTGACGTCGCTGCAGGCCAAGCTGTTCTCAAGCTAACAAAAGAGCAACACCAAGAACATCGAGAAATATAGCGGCTGGAAGAGGAAGCTAAAGAACAGATAGCCGAACAAGAAGCAGCAGCTGTCCAGCGTCGCTTGGAGATAGAGGCGGATCGCTTGGAGAGAGAAACAGATGAGTTGAAAAGAAGAATGCAGCAGGAGGAAGAGGAAGCTACAATCAAAGCTCAAATGATATCGCAGCATACAGCCCTCCAAAGAACCCTGGATGAAAGGAAAAGAAGGGTACAGCAACTGGAGGAAATGAAAAGTCTAGATGCAGCCCAAGTGAGAAAACAAGTGTACAACCAAGTGGCGACTACAGAAGAAGAAGAGAAGCTAAGCATCGAAGTGGATAGCGAGAGGAGAACAATCAACCAAATACCTGCTCCTACAACTCCTCCTTCCCCGTATGTGCTCTCTGCACCAAGAACTGTAGCCCCCCTCCTGGGTGAAAGTACTTCAGAGCTCGTCAGGATCCTAGCTGACGCAGTGAGTTCAAACAGAATCCCCATTCCCGAACCTGTAGTATTCAAAGGGGATCCATTATTATACAGTGACTGACTGGAAACTATCATTTCAAACCAGTGGAGGCTGCTGACCAAATTTTTAGGTGAAGCACAAATTATTATATTATATTATATTAAATTATATTTTTTAAACATCCCCAATGCTGCAACACCCCCATTCCTCCCAGGTGTCAGGCTCCTCATTCGCTTCCATTCATTTTGGGGACCATGTTTAAATATCGGAGATGAACGTTATTTCGATTGATATGAATAGCTAGTTACGTTTATATATAGAGATGATAAATTAATTAAACGTAAAAAAAAGAAGAAAAAAAATTGAAGTGATTTGAACTTGTCACCAACTGACCATAGGCTCCACAGCAAGCTGACAAACGAGTTGAGCTAACCGTCAATATTAAAAATGAGTGACGAATGTATAATTTACACTTGTGCCAATTGCCTACTTATTATTAAGCTAGGTATTGTGCGAGCGTTGCTTGATTAACCTGCGTGGTTATTATGTAGGGGGGATTACGAATGCATAATGCAGCGGCAACCGCGCCTCTGCCGCGCCGCGGCAGGGCGCGTATAAGGGGGCGTGCTAGCGCGCGGTCACGTGGGCGTCGTGGCCAATCAGAGAAACACTGAACGAAACGCTGAACGCAAGTTAGTTACCTTAAGTGTTCACGCATCAGGCCCCACGCTGTCAGGCCCCGCGCTGTCAGGCCCCTCAGGAATTTGGGTCACGAGACCGTCACAGGCCCGCTCAGCAGCGCCACCCAGTACAGTACAGCTCAATACATACAATTGTTAAGGGGATGCAGACCAGAGAAAGACTTTCGTCTCGTTTACATCAGGGTCCCCCATTTTCAATTCATCATAACATATACGACACACACGACATACAGATAGACAGTACTGCTACATCTATACATTTATGACATACCAGATTTGCAAATACAGTACTGTTTGTGATACAAAAAGTGTCCAGAAAAGAGTGTATATACATTTGACGTAGAAACTGTACATTGGAGGAGGTTGGGTAGGTGGGGTGGGGTTGGGTGGGTGGGGGGGGGGGGGGGGCATAGGCGGCGGGTATGTAAGGCACGGGCAGGCTATGCCTTCCCAGACCAGTCTACACATTATTTTTATTAAAAAAATATATATATTTACCTTTATTTTACCAGGTAGTCACTTGAGATCAAAGATCTCTTTTTCGAGGCAGCCTAGGCTACGATATTGTGTGTGTGTGTGTGTGTGTGTGGGGGGGGGGGGGGGGGGGGCTGGGGTCGGCCGACAGAGGTGTCAATGGATAGGTGTGGTGACCGTTAACATTCCAGACGGCCTGAATACCCTGAAGACTCTGGCAGGAGCACTCATTCAAGGGTACTACGACTATGCTTGCACCTCATGGTACCAAAGCACCTCAAATGCACTAAAAACCAAATTACAAACATCTCAAAACAAACTAGCTTCCTGCTATGCAATATGATGCTGAGCGGAAGCTAGCATGAAACAGAACGTAAGGTTATGTATATAACCAAGTTCTGTGAATGCTAGTGACGCTCAGCATCTAGACGCCACTGCGGCCCTTGATCTTTCATTGTGGTGAAATTTGTTGGGAAGGAGATGAGTGTGTGGCCCCACCCCTGCTTATGTAGGCAGCAGATGGGGGTGTGGTCAGACGGATGTTGGTATGTAAAGGTACATTTTGAAATGTATTCAGTGCATATCCACTGAAGCGAGATATATGCAATATGATGCTGAGCGTCACTAGCATTCACAGAAGTTGGTTATATACATAACCTTACGTTAATACGCTATAGCAGAGCGTCTCAACTCTCAATTCCATATACAGTGTAGTTACTACTTTTCATTAGTACAATGGGAAATCTTGGGACTTTCTATTGTCTTGCTACGAAGATTTATTTCCTATCATATTATTTTCCAAAGGTAGGCTAGTCTGTACATATTGTATGAAACACAAATATGAAATACAAATAATCACCATACACACATATTGAGATTATTGTAGGCTAATAGAATGACTTCATATCAAAATTGCCTTCAACCACATTTAAAAAGAAACTTTATTATAAATACATCACCCTTTTCAGTCTGTAGATAAACTCTACCTAAATAAATATAAAATGGCAACAAAATAATTATGAAGCATATTGAAATCAGAAAGTAAAATGGCTTGACAGCTTGATCAGCCCTAAAACCCTTTCAACTTTGAAATATATTATTATTTTGCACTATACTAATATTCTGCCTGTCACACCTACACTATGTACAGAGAATAAATAGGAAAAGAAACTACAGGAACATTTAAAAATGTATTAAATAAAAGGTGACTGTGACAGGATGATTATCTGGACATGAGGGTATATTTTCCACATCAGTATGTAGTAACATCTTTGTACTGCATGCCATTAACTGTGTGGTTTTGACCCTCAACTACATGGGACTAGAATAAACTGGTAGTTTGTAAAGATGACACTCTTATGGTTCTGTTGATGCTGTTGTCGTTCAGATCCTTTGAGGTGAAAGTTCAAGGGATCCCTTGGAAAACAACCAATTATTCACCTCAAAAACATTGCTAAACCTGGGTTAGTTCTAGTTCAACATGATTCCACTATCTTCGCTCTAGCTTTAAAACATCCCATGAAATTAAAAGTGTTTTCCTCCCCCCTCCATTTTAAACATTTTTTGTATGCACCTAGTTCTCAATCTATTTATCACTATATGCCAAAAATAATCACACATCTAAAGAAATATACTGTCTTCTCTTCCTGGAAAAAGTGCGAACACCAAAAAGAAATGTTCAAACAAGCTCATCTCCCGACACGTACGCCGTACGTCTAAATGGCAGGGGTGTGAAAAGTACCCAGAAATTATGCTCAAGTTAAAGTATGGGTACCGTCTCAAAACCTTACTCAAGTAAAAGAGTATCTGGCTAAAAACACACTTGAGTAAAAGTCTAAATGTTTCTACTTTTAAATGTACTTAGGTACTAAAAAGTAAAGTACTAAAAAGTAAGTAAAATTTTTTTTTCTGACCATCTATTCTTCTGATAGCAGTTGTTTAATCAAAGACCCTCGCTTTCTAGTCACGCACAAGGACCAATCAGCATGGGTATGGGCGGGTTCATTTCCCATTGATGGGGATTTGATTGGCTGTTTTTAAATAAATTGCGGCCGCGGGATTAATAACGTTAACGTTAGTTCGGCCAGAGAAACAAATATACAAATTAAAATGGTTGGACCTGCGAGATTTGTACTTTGTAGGTCTGCATATTAAATGTAAGGAGTAAAAAGTATGTATTTTTTCTCTGAAATGTAATTGAGTAAAAAAGTACAAGTATACAAACCTAATAATACTTGAGTAAAGTACAAATCCACAAAAAAAGTACTTAAGTATTGTAACGAAGTACAATTACTCAAGTACTTTACACCCCTGCTAAATGGTAAATGGTGCATTTATATAGCGCTTTTATCCATTCACACACAATGACGGTGGAGGCAACCATGCAAGGTGCCAACCTGCTCACTGGGAGCAGTTAGGGCAGTGGTCACCAACCTTTTTAAGCCCAAGATCACGTTTTTTTTTTTTTTTTGTGAAGGCAAGATCTACCTATTGAAGCGTTGAGAGAAAAAGACAGCCAAGATTGTACTTTAAACTAAATGACTTTTATTTGCCTGTATTCAAATTACATGCAATGCTTTGGTCCAACATTAAAACGTCAAAGTAGAACTGTAATATCGCTGCTGTCGGGCCAAAACCTCATAACTCCAAAAACCCAACTTTTCAGCAGATGAAAAAAACGAACACAGATTTGAGGGTGAATAGTGTTAGGAGGTTTAGACAGATGATCGGTTTAATGCTTTCCCATTGTTTAAACTTTGTAAAACCCACACACACATATGGAGGATGATCTACGGAGTTGATTTATAGAAAAAAAAAATATAAAAAAAAATGGAGTTATGAGGTTTTGTCCCGACAGCAGCGATATGTACTTTCTCAGTCAGTGGTAAGTGCAGTCATCTTATGCAACATCACTTTTCACATCAAAACAAAAGTAGAACTGTAATGTGGACTTTCTCATATTATTAACATTGACAAACATATTTACAATTAGCATTTTATAAAGTAGAACTGTAATGTGTACTTTCTCAGTCAGTACTAAGTGCAGTCATCTTATGCAGCATCACTTTTCACATCAAAACAAAAGTAGAACTGTAATGTGGACTCTCAGGGAAAGATACATTTTTTTTATTTTATTAATTTTTTTGAAAAAAAAAATATTCAGGGAAAGATCTACAGGGAAAGTCTCAAAGATCAACCAATCCAATCCAATCCAATCCACTTTATTTATATAGCACATTTAAAACAACAAAGTTGACCAAAGTGCTGTACAAGTCCACAAACATAGGATAAAACATAAAACATAAAAATGTAATAAAAACACATAATAAAACAGTACAATGTGTCACATAAAAAGGCCAACCTCTCGAAAACGGTTTAAAAAACAAAAGCCAGAGCAAATAAGTGTGTTTTGAGGCGTGATTTAAACACCTGCAGAGTGGGGGCCTGCCTAACATGCAGTGGCAGCTCATTCCAGAGCTTTGGGGCTGCCACTGCAAAAGCACGGTCCCCCCTAAGCTTCAGCCTGGAGTTTGGAACGGCCAAGAGGAGCTGGTCAGAGGACCTGAGGGACCTTAGAGGAACATAGGGTTCCAGCAGGTCTGAGAGGTAACCCGGTGCCAAGCGGTTCAAACATTTAAAAACAAACAGTAAAACCTTAAAATCAATCCTAAAACGCACAGGAAGCCAGTGGAGGGCAGCCAGCACAGGGGAAATGTGCTCCCTCTTTCGCGTTCCCGTCAGCAGACGGGCAGCAGCGTCTTGCACCAACTGCAAACGAGAGAGGGAGGCCTGACTGACGCCCACGTACAGGGCATTACAGTAATCAAGGCGAGAGGTCATAAAAGCATGGATAACCGTTTCAAAAACAGAACGGGATAAAAAAGGTTTGACCTTAGACAGCCTAAGCTGGAAAAAGCTCCTTCCCACCACAGTATTGATCTGCTTGTCCAGCTTTAGGTCACAATCGAATTTCACCCCTAGGTTGGTGACTGTTGGCTTCACAAAAAGCCCAAGAGGGCCCAAATCACCAGGAGGAGGCACATGACCATTGCTGGGACCAAACACCATGACCTCTGTTTTACTGTCATTGAGACAAAGACAGTTTGATGCCAGCCATGCCTTAACATCATCAAGGCATGCTAATAGTGGTTTTACCGGGTTGGTAGTGTTTCTTTTTAATGGCATGTAAATCTGGCTGTCATCTGCGTAGCAGTGAAAGGAGATGCCATGCTTTCGGAGTATAGGCCCTAAGGGGAGCAGGTACAACACAAATAAAATTGGCCCGAGAATTGAGCCTTGGGGAACCCCGCAGGGGAGAGGTGCTGTGGAGGATACAGCGTCGCCCAGGCTAACACAAAAACGTCTCTCAGACAAATATGATCTAAAAAACTCCAGGGCTTGGCCTTTAATGCCAACCCAGTGCTCCAAACGGGAGAGCAGAATATTGTGATCCACTGTGTCGAAGGCAGCAGTGAGATCTAAAAGTACGAGAATAAGGGAGTCACCAGAGTCAGTGGCGAGAAGGATATCATTAAAATCAAGATCGACGGGTTGGTGACCACTGAGTTAGGGGTTAAGTGTCTTGCTCAAGGACACTTCGGCACGCTTAGTTGTACTGTCAGAAGATTTGCTGGGAATATTCATGACCCCTAGGTTGAGAGACCTGTTGATTTGCTGGGAATATTCATGACCCCTAGGGGGAGAGTTAATCTGGGTGACCCTGTGACCTTTCCTCTGGCGCCACCATAATGATCTATAGCCAGAAATAAATGTTGCAACATCAACTCTTGTGTCGTCTACCCAGTAAAGTGTTGCATGTGAGTTATGGCAAAGTGGGTGGAGGTCTGCACCGTGTGCATTCTTGTAGTTGTGTGACTAACAAGATACGCTAATTTGAAAACTGAAAGTTTGGCCTGATGGTGTCATTAGAGGAAAAGGTCATAGGGTCACCAAAATCAACAGGTGTCTTCCATTCGAAAGTATTACTTTTCCAGATATATATTGTTCACAGACATCCAAACGGGGGACGAAAACAATAACGTCTTTGGCGGAGCTAATAACCTATGCCACTATAATAACCTTTTTCTTTAAATAGCGATACTGTGTGTCCAGTCCTGTTTTCCCTGGCAGTGTTTCTGTGTCGTCATCGTCCTCCTCCTCAGCCTGAGTGGTGTACAGGTCGGCCAGCCTGCTGAAGCGTGGCCCCCAGCCGTTCAGGCGCCCGTAATCCAGCTCCTCCTCTGAGCTGGAGGAGCAGATGGTGCTGAGGGAGCCGGCGTCGGAGCCCTCGCCTTCGTAGTCAAACACCAGGAGACGGTCGTTCTGGGAGAGAAGCGTCGTATTAGCTACACAATCATCACGTCACACAATGAAACGTCCCCATCCCGGGTAGAATTAGACTTCCATCTATCTCATCATATCTTCTTTTAACACATATGAATATGATATACACCTGTTTTTTTTTTGTTTTTTTTATCAGTTTTTCTTTATTTTCCCTTTTCAACATGAAACAAGACAATACAATACAATAACAATACTGATAAACAAGACATCACAGGACAATAACAGTAATAATAATAATAATAATAATAATAATAATAATAATAATAATAATAATAATAATAATAATAATAATAATAATAATAATAATAATAATAATAATAATAATAATAATAATAATAATAATAATAATAATAATAATAATAATAATAATAACGACAATGACAAGACCATCAGTTAAATCAGAATAATGAAAAAAAAAAAAAAAAAAAGTCATGTATAAATTAAATATATAAATTAATAAGAATATATATATATTCTTATTAATTTATATATTTAATTTATACATGATTTTTTTTTTTTTTTTTTTCATTATTCTGATTTAACTGATGGTCTTGTCATTGTCGTTATTATTATTATTATTATTATCGCAGTGGCGAATTCTCAGGGACTTCAAGGTATTCAGAGAAGGCCCTGTGAGCCTCAGAAGAAAGAAAATATGAATTTTAAAAATTACTTTTTTTATTTTTATTTTTTTATTTTTTTTAATCAAATGTATTAAAATAGTTTGTGTCGCTAATCTGTTAAAACCGCACTGTTTCACTCGCCATAGTTGTTTTCGACCCATTCACTGCGCATTAGAGCGTTTTTGTACAGGAGAAAATAACAGCCAATCGGAGATTTCTTTTCACAAGTCTCTGGGCAGACTTTCCTCCATCGGGTATTCTAGCTCGACCTGCCCAATAAACCTTAACAGGAGCCCAGGTGTGGAGTGACAGTTTGATCAGCCAATCACATTTGGAGCTGTAGTCAATGGGCGTAGTCTTTTAGATGCCAAAGTATTCTAGAGTCTGGCTGCGTCGGCCAATCAGAGCGCAAAACGGCAAACGCGGAACTTGCTACCTTAGTTAACTATCAAGCAAGACAACACGAGACAAACTGAAACATGGCAGCAGCAAATGATACCGTCGATGTTGTTGCGGATTTATTAACAGTTCCCTTTTCAAGAAGAACATTCAATGAAAAGATGGACATTATCAAAAAAGGCCGCCCAACCCCAGAAGGACTGGAAATCAGCCAGGCATCAAAGGCTGGTTACGAGCGACATTTCCAGGCTAGTAATTGGGAACGGTACCCCTGGATGACTGGCTCGGTTTCACGGAAGAAGCTTTTCTGCTGGGAATGTTTGTTGTTTGGGACCGACAAGGGTGCGTGGAACTTTAGAGGCTTCGATAACCTTACCTGTTTAACAAAGTCTGCACAAAAGCATGAAGGCTCGGCAAGTCACCTTAAGGCAACAATTAGTCTGAAAACATTTGGAGACGCAAGGATTGATTTACAGCTGGATGAACAGAGACAGAGAGAAACAACGATGCACAACGAAAAGGTAAAAAAAAATCGGGATATTTTAAAACGGCTCATACACTGCGTGGTTTTCCTAGGGAAACAGGAGATGGCTTTCAGGGGCCATGATGAGAGTGGAACATCTTTGAACCGGGGGAATTACCTGGAGCTTTTGTCATTTTTAGCAGAATATGATCCAGCTTTGCACTACCATCTGACCACTTCCAAGGTATTTATTGGAACCTCAAGTCAAATACAGAACGATTTGATAAGTGCTGTTGCTGATGTGATGAATGACGAAATTAAAGAAGAAATAAGGAACGCGTCATGTGTAGCTCTAATGCTGGATGAAACGTCCGATGTGAGCAATGCTGCACAGCTGTCAATTGTTCTTCGTTATGTAACAGACGGTGGCGTAAAAGAGAGGTTCATTAAATATGTGGATGTGTCGGGGGGCAAAACAGCAGAAGAGGTTGCAACCCTGGCTCTTAATTTCTTGGAGGAATATGCATGCACAGATAAACTTGTAGCGCAGTGTTACGATGGTGCACCTGTTATGGCCTCGGGACTAAACGGTGTCCAAGCCAAAGTGAAGGAAAGGGTCCCCGATGCGCTTTTCATACACTGTTATGCACATGTCCTTAATTTAGTTTTATCTCAAGGTGTAAAAAAAATTCAAGAATGCAAAATCTTCCTCTCACACCTGTCTTCCATGGCCGCGTTCTTTACTAAATCGCCCAAACGTACGCAAGTGCTTGACCAGATGTGTCAAAGGCGACTGCCACGAGTTGCACCAACTAGGTGGAATTTCACATCAAGATTGGTTTGCACTGTATTTGAACAGAAAGATGCTCTTAAGGACGTGTTCCAGTACATAGTTGACCACCACGAGGAATTTGACGATACTGCTACAGGCGGTGCTGATGCTCATATATCATACTTGAGCACCTTTGAATTTAGCTTTTTAATTTCAACATTTTACGAAATGTTTTCCCATGCAGATGTTCTTTTTGACATTTTGCAGAGCACGTCATTTGACATGCAGTTTTGTTTGGCTCGGGTGGACGAGTTTTGCATTCGCATTGAGGAGCAGAGGCCACGTTTTGAGCAACTCTATGACGAGACAGTGAACACCACCGGTGTGCCACC
This sequence comes from Notolepis coatsorum, assembly GCF_963971535.1. NCBI lineage: Eukaryota > Metazoa > Chordata > Actinopteri > Aulopiformes > Paralepididae > Notolepis > Notolepis coatsorum. The sequence goes on from NW_028174878.1 coordinate 1,099,452, forward strand.
TGGGCGCAGAGCGTGCGGAGATCCACGTACATACTACAAGAAGGTGCATGATGGCATTATTGACAATATTCTAAATCAAATGACAACTCGTTTTAAAGATCACGAAAAGCTTTCATTCCTTTCCCTTCTGGATCCCACGCAGTTCACCATCTATAAGAAAACGTTCCCTGAAACTGCTTTCACAAGCCTGACTGACAGCTACGGGCCGCGTTTTGACTTGCCACGGCTGAAAACCGAACTTGGTGTCATGTATTCTATGGCAGATTTTCAGGGAAAGGACCCATCTGACCTTCTTCTATTTCTTCAACAAAAAAAACTCAGTGAAAGCATGAAGCAGCTATATAAACTGACGTGTTTAGTTGTAACTATCCCTGTCACCACCTCAACCGTGGAAAGGACATTTTCTGCCCTCAAGCGCATTAAAACATATGCGAGGAATACAACCGGACAAGCCCGACTCTCTGCATTATCCTCCATGTCAATTGAAAAAGAAATGCTCCTGGATCTGAAAAGGACTGATCAGCTGTATGACCGGGTCATTGAAAAGTTCACCCAAACGGACAGGAGGATGGATTTCGTCTTCAGGTGAACCACGTCAAAATGGTGAGTGAAACAAATTAATTTATATTGATTATATTGATCTGCCGCTGCGCATTTTATTTCCACACATATATGTCTGTCTTGAAATATTGGCTGGGCTGCTGTGCGTTTCATTTGGTAATTCTTGACTTGATCTTTCTTTGCATACCGTAACTTCCCTCTAAGCACAATTTGAATTGTATTAAAATAGTTACATTTGTTTCGTTGTTGAGTCACCATGCATGTCTAATAATGACAACTCGCTGGGAGGCGGAGATCGGCATTGGTTTTAGCGATCACGCAACGTTGAACCACACGATAATGTTGCCGTCTCTCTCTGCTTTCTCAATTCTTCGCTTGATATAATTAATACAAATGTCCAATATAACGGAATTCGTTAGCTCATACAAATGTGATTATAACAGACTGCTGTTTAGTGTCGGGCCGACTGCCCACAGAACTGTCTATTTTATTTCAAGTCAGCAGCAGCAGCACGGAGTATCGAGGGACTTATTTTATTTGGAATATAATATTAATAATATATAATATTATGAAGGCCCGGTTAACTCCGGTACGCTTCGCCACTGATATATATACATACATATACATACACACACACATATATATACATATATACATGCATATACCCACATGTATGTACCATAAGGCGAGATTACTTGAGCACCCGTCATCTCCAGTATCGACAACCAAGGTCCCTACCCCGTGAGGACCCCAAATCCGGCGCCCCAGCGAGCCAGAGCATCATGCCTCTTTAACACTCCGACTCACCAAGACCTCGAATCAGGGGCCCCCACCAGTCCGAGACCGCGTCTTGTTTGCTTTTCTCATATTTTTATATTCAGAGTTAATGATATTGTTTACACTGTTCATTTTTTCTCATACGTATTTTTAAATAAACAATAATAAATAATAACAACAATGACAACAACAACATCATTGTTATACAACAGACAGGCCTCTTACGCGTCTGTTGTACAACTTCTTCCACTAGGGAAACCCACCTCCAAAAAATACACAACCGGGGATAGACATCCCAAGACCCCCGGCCCCCACCCCTCCCCCAACCAAACAGCAAAACCACCAATCGACACGGCCAGCGACAGCATGCGGATATATTCACATACCGCCACTAGCCGTATCAATCAACAGTCCCTCTGCTCAATCGAGAAAACAGCGGAGACCAAAGGTCCCGGAACATCCACCCCCGGCCGCGCTCCTCCAAGGTCAATCTCTCCAATGGAAGAAGCTGGGATATCTGATCTTGAAACATCTCAAAAGTGGGCGAAGAGTCATTTTTCCAAAACAGGAGAATACATTTCTTGGCAAAGTATGTTATAACAATCAGCAGTCTATATTTTTTTGGATCCATCTGGATCTCTGGTAATTCATTAAGTAAATAGGCACATGGGGACAAGTCAAATTCCGTTTCTAATACAGATTTTGTAAATAAATGAATACAATTCCAGAATCGTTTTAGTTTATCACATCTAGGACAGTTTATTGAATTATCTCTAGACATTTTATGCATTTTTATTGGAGTTAAATACAATTTATGGATACATTTTAAATTTGCTTCTTTGATTTTGTTACTTGTAAATGGAAAGTGTATTCTATCACAAATATTTAGCCATGTATTTTCTGCAAATTTCATGGTTAGGTCTGTCTCCCAGATCCTCAACAAAGGCAAAAAAGATGAGTGACATTCTTTGGAGAAGATGTCATAAAATTCACTAATTGTGGTCGATGACATTAGTATTTCTTCTATTTCATGTAATTCTAGTCTTATTTTATTTTCTCTTCTCAGTATGTGTATAATGTTTCTCATTTGTAAATATTTAAAGAAATCAGTATTTGGGATGGCATATTCTGTTCTTAAATCCATAAATGATTTTAACTGCATATTTGTATGAAACAGGTCTTTGAATTGACTTATCCCCAACTGAGCCCATTTAAGTATATTAATTGATCTTAGATGTTTATCTAGAGCAAGAATTCTGGGGCTCAATGAATCCAAAATGTCAATGTGGTTAGAAGTGGTGGAGAGAATAAAAGCTAGCTTATAATGGTGGTGTCTGGTTAGGAGTGAGGGATAATGGAGGTACTATCCAAGAGGGGGTCTGGGAGGGGGGGGTTTGAGCTGGAGCATATGTGTGTAGGGTTTTAGAAAATAGGTATTAGGGGTATATTATATACTAACATTTATATAATTGTAATTTCGCTGGATATACACTGTATACGGCTAAAATGTTATTATAGACTATTTTTGTTTTATCCTGTTTCTGTACTTGCATATATTATAACCACCTTTACTGAAAGTTTCATTATGCATTGTGTGTTGAGTACTGACTTTTAATAATTTTTTGTTTTGCAATAAAAAAAAAAAAATAAAAAAAAAAAAAATGTTTATCTAGATCAGGATTGTGATAGATAGGAGAGTATATGGAGGTACAATTGGTGATACCTAGTTTTTTTGAGCAGTCCTTCCAAGCACATAGTGTGTTAAAGACAGTGAAGCAATTACCTATGTTTCTTATCTTTTTAAATAGTTTTATAAATATGAGAGAGTCCAATGGTAACGGGTCAACAAATTTAGCTTCTAACTGAAACCACTGTGAGTCCCGTCTTCCCAACGACCATGACAGTACATTTCTTAATTGGGCTGACCAAAAATAATGTTGGAGGTTGGGGAGACCGAGACCTCCCATGGATTCTGGTTTCATAAGTGTCAATAACTTTATCCTAGGCATTTTGTTGCACCAAATAAATTTTGAGATGGGTCTATTCATAGATTTGAAAAATTCTGTAGATAAGTAACATGGTAACATTTGAAAAAGGAAATTTAGTCTTGGAAGGACGTTCATTCTTATTACATTTATTCTTCCCAGCAGAGATAATGGGAGCGTGGACCATTTACACAAATCAGTTTTTATCTTTTCTATAAGAGGACAATAGTTTTCCCTGTACAAGTTCTCTAGTTGCGGTGTAATGTTTATTCCCAAATATTTAAACCCTTCTGGAGACCAATTAAAAGGATATGTTTTATACATCGTTTCAGTTGGGGTCATATGCAGGAGACAAGCATTTGATTTATTAAAGTTTAACTTATATCCAGAGTATTTTCCAAATTGTTCTATTTCGTTATATAAGTGTGATAAGGACTGTTCTGGGTCTTTTATGTATAAAATAATGTCATCTGCGTATAAGGATATTTTATGTTCCTCCTTATTCATTTTCAGTCCTTTAATGTGAATATTGTCTCGTACACATGACGCCAGCAATTCAATCACCATCGCGAAGAGTGAACTCGACAGTGGGCATCCTTGTCTTGTCCCTCTCGTTAGTGTAAAAAAATCAGAGGAAGCTCCATTGGTAATGACAGCTGCTTTAGGATTTTTATAGATTGCTTTAATCCAAGCGATAAAGTTTGGTCCCATATTAAGCTTGTCAAGTATAGAAAAAAGAAAGTTCCATTCAACCCTATCGAAGGCCTTCTCTGCGTCCAGTGATAGGAGCAGAGAAGGGCTCCGACTGGTGTCCAAATGGTTTATTACATTTAAAAGTCTCCTTATATTGTCAGCAGAATATCTCCCCTTTATGAAACCTGATTGGTCTGGATTAATCAATTTAGGCAAAATATCTTCTAGTCTTTTTGCTAATAATTTGGTTATAATCTTGTAATCGTGATCTAAAAGACTAATAGGTCTATATGATGAACAATTTAAAGGATCTTTGCCACTTTTGTGCAATACTGTGATATGTGCTAAGTTCATTGATTGAGGGAGTATTCTATTGTGACAGAAATTATACATCATTGCCATAAAAATGGGATGAAGTTCAGTCCAAAATTCTTTATAAAATTCAGCAGAAAAACCATCTGGTCCTGGGCTTTTATTTATGGGCATTAACTTAATTGTGGCCAGAACCTCTTCTTTTGTAAATGATGAGTTAAGGTATTGCTGGTCTAATTCAGACAATTTTGACAATTTCTTATTTTGTAAGTACTGGTCCAGTTGTTCTTGTGAATGAGAACTTTGAGATTTGTAAAGTGTATTGTAGAATTCAAAGAAAGCTTGATTAATCTCTTTAGGTTGATATGTTATATTATCATTGAGATTAATTGCTTTAATAGTTCTTTCAGTTTGTTCTTTCTTTAATTGATGGGCCAGTAATTTACTTGGTTTATTGCCAAATTCGTAATGCTTTTGTCTAACGTAATTCATTTTTGTTGTAATTTCGTTTGAAATATTAAGGTTTAGTTTGGCCCTGGCCACAATTAGTTGTCTCCAATTGTCCTCTGTAGACGCTGTCTTATGAAGTGCTTCACATCTTATTACTTCTCTCTCAAGTTCTTGTGCTTGTGCTCTTTTTACTCGCTTTTTAAATGAACCATATGAAATTATTAGTCCTCTTAAAGTGGCTTTTGCAGCCTCCCAGATAGTGTTAGGGTCAATGAGGGGGTCATTATTTTCCTTTATGTAGTTTGTAATCCATGTTCGCGTTTTTACTTTAAATTCTTCATCTTGGAGTAATGAATTATCAAATTTCCATTGTTTGGTGAACGAGTTGTTCCTATTAAACTGAATAGTCATGCATATTCTGGCATGATCTGATAAAATGATTGGGCTAATTTCACATTCCTTTATCATGTATATATATTTTGAGTAAATAAAGGCATAGTCTATTCTACTATATGAGTTATGTACATTTGAGAAGAAGCTGTAGTCTTTAATGCCTGGATGTAATTCACACCAGACATCAATTAGGCCACTTTCTGCACATAACCCTTGAAGAACTTTTGAGGATTTGGAGCTATGGTTAGTTTGACTAGACTTATCCAATGCTGTCATTGTCAGATTAAAATCTCCCGCCATCACTCCAAAACCTTTACAGTTTTCATTGAACAGCAACACCATGTCAGACATAAATGTGGGTTAATCGGCATTGGGGGCATAAATGTTCAAAAAAGTAATGGATGTTCCCCAAAGGACACCAAGACAAACCGTCCGTTTGGGTCTGTAATTGTTTTTTCTACTGTAAATGGTATTGTTTTGTTAATCAAAATAGCTGTTCCCCTGCTATGACTTTTATATGATGAGAAATAGACCTGACCTACCCATTCTCTTTTTAACTTTGCGTGTTCAGTGTCTGACAAATATGTTTCTTGTAAAAAAGCCACATCTACTTTGTTTTCTTTTAGAAGGGATAAAATTTTTTTCCTTTTAATAGGATTTCCCAAGCCTTTAATGTTCCACGAATTTATAATTATATCTGACATGGTAGTTGGTGCAATCTTTGAGGAGTATCTATGACTGTATACATTTGCCTCGAAAATATTGCCATTGCTTTTATTAATAAACATGACCAAAAAACAAAAACATAGAACACAAAACATACATAGAATAAAAAACATACATGAAATACATCAACCCACCCCAGCCATGGTTTTCTGAACCACGACATTTACCCCCTTACTCCTAGTAGGCCATAGAGAAACAATAATGAAAAAAACAAAATAACTGAAAAAGAATTAAATCTTTCTTATATTGGCCCCTGGAGCTCTTGTCTTCAGTGTAATAACTTCCTTTTATTTATTTGTATTTCTCTTTACACCCCCTCCCCTCTTCACTTCCCCCCATGTTGTTAAATATGAGTTGGTCACCTGATATTACTGAATGGTGAGGGGTGTTTCTTATTAGGCAGACCTTTTTTTTTTTTTTTTTTTTTTTTTTTTTTATTATACTGCCGAGAGTTCTCCTCTCCACATACTTTTTACCATTCAGTCATTGTGACCTTCTAATGTTTGAGAGAAAAATATCAGTGCAAAACAGATGCATGTTAAATTCGTGCCATTCCTTGTACCCCCCTCCCTTCCTTTACATTACATTTACATTTTACATTTAGTCATTTAGCTGACGCTTTTATCCAAAGCGACTTACAAGTTCTGTACGACAAGCCATCAGGAAGGGCACAACTCTATCAGCTGAGCAACAATGTTCATCAAAGTGTTGAGTGCTACAGTGTAGGTTAGTTTATTAGGACAAGTGCATGACAGTACGGTTAGTTAGGGTTAGATTTTTTTATTGTTTTTCTTTTTTTTTTTTTTATTCAGATAATGGTTGAAGAAGTGCGTCTTTAGTCGACGGCGAAAGATTGGACGTGATTCGGCTGTCCTAACTGGGGTGGGTAGTTCATTCCACCATTGTGGGGCAAGGACTGAGAATAGGCGACTTCTCTTTGATGACCCTCCCGGAGCTTGGATAGGAGTAGGTCTGAGGCGGCCAGAAGATGCAGAGCGTAGGGGTCTTGAGGGTGTGTAGTTAGAGACCATTGACCGGAGGTAGGCGGGAGCGGTTCCCTTTGCCGCACGGTATGCTAGGTCGAGGGCCTTGAAGCGGATTCGTGCAGCAATGGGGAGCCAGTGCAGGTCCCTAAGAAGTGGGGTGACATGGGCCGACTTCGGTAGGTTTGAGATCAGGCGGGCCGCTGCGTTCTGAATGAGTTGAAGAGGCTTAGTGGCAGTGGCCGGGAGGCCAGCGAGCAGTGCATTGCAGTAGTCGAGGCGGGAGATGACTGTTGATTGGACGAGGAGTTGGGTGGCTTCTTTTGTCAGGAAGGGGCGTATCCTTCTGACGTTGCTCAGGAGGAATCGGCAGGTTCTGGTCGTCGCTGCGATGTGAGCAGAGAAGTTCAACTGGTCGTCGAGGACAACACCAAGGTTCTTGGCGGTCGGGGACGCAGTCACAGCTGTATTCTCGACTGTGATTGAAAGGTCGGTTAGGGGGGAGGATTTGGCCGGCAGGTGGAGCAATTCTGTTTTGCTTAGGTTCAGTTTGAGGTGGTTGGACGTCATCCAGGCTGAGATGTCGGACAGACAGGCCGAGATCCGCTCAGAGACGTGGATATCTGAGGGAGGGAAGGAGAGGAAGAGTTGAGTATCGTCGGCATAACAATGGTAGGAGAAGCCATGAGACGTGATAATGTTACCCAGTGATTTAGTGTAGAGGGAGAAGAGAAGGGGTCCTAAAACCGAGCCCTGGGGGACACCCGTCCGCAGGGGGCGGGTGGCCGACAGGGTCCTTCTCCATGACACTTGGTAGGAGCGGTCATTGAGGTATGATGACAGCCATGTCAGCGCAGAGCCAGCCACTCCCATTCCTGCGAGGGCCGCAAGGAGGATCTGGTGGTTGACTGTGTCGAAGGCTGCAGATAGATCTAGGAGAATCAGGACAGAGGAGAGGCCTTTCGCTTTTGCTAAGTGAAGTGCCTCTGTGACCGCAATGAGGGCTGTCTCTGTGGAGTGACCAGTCCTGAAGCCTGACTGATTAGGGTCTAGGAGGTCATTCTGTAAGAGATAAGCAGTAAGTTGGTTGGATACAGCACGTTCAAGTGTTTTAGAAAGGAAGGAGAGAAGAGAGACAGGACGGTAGTTGCCTATGACGGTAGGGTTCAGGGTTGGTTTTTTTATGAGCGGCGTGACTCTGGCTTGTTTTAGGGAGGTGGGGACCACCCCCGAGTTGAGTGAGGAGTTGATGGTTGCAGTTAGGAATGGGAGGATGTCTGGTGCTATGGTCTGGAGGAGTGGGGAGGGTAGCTGGTCCAGATGGCAAGTAGTCGGACGGTTTGACGTTACCAGTGTCAGGGTCTCTGCTTCTGTAATGGGAGAGAAAGATGACAGAGTGAAGGATGAGGTTCTCGATTCAGCATTTGGAATGGGTGGGGGTTGGGAGAAGGAGCTGCGGATGTTCTCCACTTTTTCCTCAAAGAAGATCGCAAAGTCTTCGGCAGAGAAAGATGAGGGAGGGGGGGGTGGGGGGGGGGTGAGGAGGGAGGACATGGTAGCATGCAGTTTGCGAAGATTCTTGGCAGAGGCCTCGATCCTATGGTGGAAGAAAGAAGCTTTGGCATTAGTGATGGTTTTGGAGAATGTTAACAAGAGGTTGTGATATGTGTCGATGTCAGCAGTGAGGCGTGACTTTCTATACTTCCTTTCAGCTGCTCTCAGGACCTGTCTTTGTTCTCTCCCTTTAGTCATGGTATCGTCCGTATGACGTCACACGTTGTTGCAGGAAGTACCGCTACCAGACAGTAAATACACGTTGAGGAGAAAAGAAAGAACAGCCGATCGCGACTGTATTGGCAAATCAATACCCCTTCCTCTGGGGTTTCAAAGTCAAGTGATTTGTCCGTATTATAACAGTCATAATGAGGGGGTGCAAACAAACAAAAAAAAACGTAAATGTCATCTTCTTACCTCCACCATGGGTAACGGTTTACGAGGCAAACCTCAGTCCAGCTCGTCGGCGAATGATTCTGCCTCTTTTGGATCGTCAAACAGGACAATTTTGTTTTTATGGAGGATTCGAAGCCGGTGAGGGTATGCAAATCCTCGAAACATGCCCTTTTCGATGAATATCTTGGTCATCCGGTCGAATTCTCTGCGTCTTCGACGTACCTCTGTGGGCAGGTCCTGGCGAATGGTGAGTTTGGCTTCCCCCTCTGTGATTGTAGATTTCTTTGCTGCTTGTAGGATCAGCTCTTTGTCCCCGATTCGTAAAAAGCGGATTAGGACTGGTCTGGGATATTTCCCAGCGTGTGGTTGTGATTGTGGTCGCGCTGGGCGAAACACTTGTTCCAGGTCGAGTGTTTTTTCCAATGAAAGCTTGAGCCAGTTGGGTAGTTTGTGCTGAATGTACTCAGGTAGAGTTTGGTCACCCTCCGATTTCTCTGGAAGCCCCAGCAAAACCAGATTTTTCCTCCTCCCTCTGTTTTCCAACTCATCCGTTTTCATCTCCATTGTTCTCAATGTCTTTTCGGCTCTGTGTAACTCTCGCTGGGTTGTTTGCAGGTTGTCCTCTAGTGCAGAAATCCTCTCTTCCGCCTCATCCAGGCGCTGCTTGTGTTTGTCGACTGCTTTGTTTGTTTTAGTCAGTCCTTCTTTAATCGCCGATACTTGGTTTGTCACCTTTTCCAGACGAGTATCGATACCGTCTAATCGGCCCAATATTGCAATGCGTTGAGATTTTAACTCTGACATAATTTCGACCAGAGTGGGGTCATTGTCTGTTTCAATTGTTTGGTCGTCGACACCTGGTTTGCTTCGCTGGCCTTTCCTTGTTGTTGACATCTTGCAAATCACCACGTTTTATCAAAAGCCTTTACTTAATTTAAGTTGAAACAAAATTATTGAAATTGTCCTTGAGTGGAGGTAAGAATTGCAAATTTAATCACTGAGACAGTGTAGAGCTCTTAGTTCAGGCAGCCATCTTGTTTCCCAGCAGCCGTCTTTTGGCTCTGTTTTTAAAGAAAACTGCTACCTTATTTTCATAATTTGATAACTGATGTGGAATCATTTGACCAGATTATTTGTGGAGGCGGACAGCAGTCTTTGATTAAGGATAGAGTCTACTGACAGATTGACACGACAGACCTAAAGGTTACAGCAATGGTCCTACAGCCTAGATCTCTAAAGATGGCAAGCTATGGATTTATACAGGAAAGTAGGCCAAACAAAGTGGCACCATGACGTACAGACTATGAGTTATAGATATGATATGCAGACTATGAGTTATAGATTTGATATGCAGACTATGAGAAGGCTATGTGTGTGCATGTGTGTGTACAAGTTGAAGGTTATGTGTATGCATTTGTGTGCATGTGTGTGGGATAGAAAGATAGAGAGAGAGAAAGTGTGTTGGTAGATTTCAATAGCCAATAATAACTTCAATAGTGTCTGTACAAAAGGCCCAAGGACTGGGCAGACATAAGAACTGTGGGGCGCTGTTCTGCTGTTCTGCAGCTGGACGCCTCTCAGACATAAAGGCTGTGGGGGGCTGCTCTGCTGTTCTGCAGCTGGATGCCTCTCAGACATGTCTAGACATGTCTGTCGATAGCCAGCATCTATATATACTAGTGGGCTTTAGTGATTCCTTCAGTTCATGTGTGGTCCCTGATCACAAGTAAGTGTTAAATATGTGCATAATGAGGACGCTTAGTTATTGTTGGTGATTTATATGGTTAAGGCTTATACTAATGTTATAATTCTACCAGCTGTTTAGGAAGCAATTTACCAGTATGTTTATAGTGATAATCTAGCCTATTGGGTATAATCTATGTTGTTGATTATAGTATTTAGTATCTGTTTAGCACAGTTTATCCCTGTAACTAGTACAGGTAAAGCACTGCTTATCCCCATTGGTAGTTCCACTCGTGAGGTTTATGTTACTTGTAGCAACAGTATATTGTATAGTATATAACAGACTGATTAATAAGTATTAGTAACGCTGATGTCTTTGTTTCCTCCCCATTTAGAACCACACACACACTCTCACATACTCCCACCGTGTTAATGGGAAATAGAAGTAGAAATTGCCTGTGCATCTGTCTGACCATTGATAATAAAACTCATCAAAGAACGTTCCTGCCTCCCGTGTCCTGACTAGACACCCTGTGTTGTTGACTACATTTCCTAACCACCAAGAGCTTCACTACAGTGTCCCATGAGGAGTCACAAAATCCATGTGTCAAAATGTCCAAATGCTGGAAATCTCGTTTTGGAATGAAATTGTATACTACACAGTGGTGGAAAGTAACTAAGTATTTTTACACAAGTACTGTACTTAAGTACAATTTTGAGCTACTTGTACTTTGCGTATTTTCATTTTATAAACTGAAATGTATACTACATTTCAAAGGAAATATTGTACTTTTTATTCCACCACATTTATCTGAACCCATCAGTTACTAGTTACTTTGAAGAATCCTTTCAACTTCAAGAGGACATAATCAGAGCAGCATAACTGGACCACATACCACTTCAACATCACCTTTAAATGGTAAATGGTGCATTTACATAGCGCTTTTATCCAAAGCGCTTTACAATTTTTGTTCCTCACATTCACCCATTCACTCACACACCGATGGCAGAGGCGACCATGCGAGGAGCCAGCGGGGAGCGAGGAGCGGGGGCCTCTGTCGCCCCTTTAGAGGTCAATGGTTTGAGGATTCCCAAGCCCAAGCACTGGGATACACAGACATCATGTAGAATGCATACTTTTACTTTAGATACTTAAGTACATTCAAATACTCCACTTTTACTTAAGTAGACATTGAATGGAGGACTTTTACCAGAGTACTCGTTTATCTGGGTATTTTTACTTTTACTTAAGTAAAGGAACTGTGTACTTCTTCCACCACTGATACTACAATTGTATACTTCATACTACATGCATACTATAGAACAATACAGGAACACTCACATCTTCAATACGGTTGCCAATCTCCTCAGACTCCCGTGGTGGTGAGCGGTAGACGGGGAAGGAGAGCTGGCTGAGGTCATAGTTCTACAACAGAGGGGAACATTCAAAACACCTGCTCACTAGTCCAACATCTCTGAGTAGATCATAATCATTTGTAATATTAATAATAATAATAATAATAATAATAATAATAATAATAATAATAATAATAATAATAATAATAATAATAATAATAATAATAATAATAATAATAATAATAATAACAATAGTAATAGTAGTAATAATATCAACAATAATAATAATAACAACCTTTATAGAATACTTTTCAAAACACAGTACAAAGTGCTTCACAAAATACCAACAAGTAGAATGGTTAAGAAAGGAAAACAGGAAATTAAATAAGTCAGTATAAATAAAACAAAAGGTAAAAGTACCACCATTAAAGCCAATCCAAAAACAACAATTAAGTGAAAGTGAGTGTGCAGAAGTGCGTAAAGTGTGTAAAAGACACTCGGGTAACAAGCTCAGGTCATCTTCCCCCTTCACTGTTCTCCTACACTGTGGAACCACCAGGTCTCTCTCCCCAGTACGTCAGCCCTTCTCCTCTTCCCATGCACCCACTCCTTCTTTTACCTGCTCCTCTCTTTCCTCCTCCTCCTCTCCTGTGCCCACTCTTTCTCTCACCGCGTCCTCTCCTCCTCCTCCTCTTCCTCTCCTGTGCTCACTTGTTCTCTCACCACGTCCTCCTCTCCTCCTCCTCCTCCTCCTCCTCCTCCATCTCCTGTGCTCACTCTTTCTCTCACATGGTCCTCCTCCTCCTCCTCCTCTCCTCCTCCTCCTCCTCCTCCTCCTCCTCCTCCTCCTCCTCCTCCTCCTCCTCCCCTTCCTCCTCCTCTCCTGTGCGCACTCTTTCTCTCACCTGGTCCTCCTCCTCCTCCTCTCCTCCTCCTCCTCCTCCTCCTCCTCCTCCTCCTCCTCCTCCTCCTCCCCCTCCTCCTCCTCCTCTCCTGTGCGCACTCTCTCTCTCACCTGGTCCTCCTCTCCTCCTCCTTCCTCGTTGTAGTGGACCAGGTTGTCTCTGCCCTCCTCCTCCAGCAGAGGGAGCTCCTTCTCCACGGGGCTCCTCCTCCTCCCCCTCCTCCAACTCCCCCTCCCCAGGATGAAGAGCAGCAGCAGCAGCACTTATGATCAAAAGAGAAACTGGGTGTTTGAAAACAGCAAGAGTCAAAAGCAAGCCAGTGTTAAAGCAAATAGAGAGGGGGACGCGCCGCCACATACACAGCGATCCAAAGATGACTCCCAGAGCTCCAAGTGCGAGGAAGGAGGCGCGTGCCGGCGAGGCCGCCCGGAGCGGGACGACACCGCGGCACTGGCGCACCTCCACGTCCAGCGTGCTGTCCTGGTGGAGCATCCCGGCGTCGTAGACACGCATCAGCACGGAGTAGTCGCCTGGGGACAGCGGCCTCTTCGGCACCAAGGCTGCCACGTCACCTGCAGACACGGTAGAGAGGGTTAAGAGGGGTAAGATTGACTTCATTGTCAGTTTACACAAGGCAATTGTGGGGTGCAGCGCCCCTGGAGCCCCTTGCTGACGGGCACTGAAGATGTAAGACCAACCCCACCATCCTGTTGGTACTGAGGTCACTAGTCTGCCTCTGGACCTCTAGGCCGTCCTGCCACCCTCCTGTTGGTACTGAGGTCACTAGTCTGCCTCTGGACCTCTAGGCCGTCCTGCCACCCTCCTGTTGGTACTGAGGTCACTAGTCTGCCTCTGGACCTCTAGGCCGTCCTGCCACCCTCCTGTTGGTACTGAGGTCACTAGTCTGCCTCTGGACCTCTAGGCCGTCCTGCCACCATCCTGTTGGTACCGAGGTCACTAGTCTGCCTCTCGACCTCCTGTGTTATTCACTCCATGATGCAATTAAAAGAACCCTTTCACGTCAGCATACAGGATGATTTTTGTATGGTCTTGTTCATCATGCATGATGTCATGTATGAAGTAACTGGTAGAGAACTGAGCATTTTCGCCACGTGTCAAGGTTATCTGTTGATGTGTTTATTCGATTCTAAGCACCTCCGGTAATGTCACTAACTAACTCACTCATTAATTCACTCACTCACTCACAATTAGCCACTCTGTCTCTAGTGGTGGCTGACATACATGGGACTTTAACAAGACCAGTTCAATCCATGCACTTTGCATTCATGACAAGTTGGGCCAGTTTCACAGACAGTGAGTAAGGACTAAGGACTAATGATTCTCAATTGATAGCGAAAGTTTAGTCTAGGACTAGGCTTAATCCATGTCCTTTGTGTCCTTGTAATATTATCATTGCTTGTATACAGTAGTTCCTTGTTAACGGTCAATTATAGTGTCGCTCATCACACGTCAACTAGCTGGTTGACGTGTGATGAGCGACACTAGGGTCCAGTAGGGGTTCTTACTTGCAAAGTCGGTGCTGATGGTCCAGTTGGTCCGATGCTCCGCCTGAAGCTCCACAGTGAACGGCCCGGCGTACCCAGGCCCGTCTGGGTCCACGATGTCCAACAGAGCGGGAGGCGAGTCCTCGTTGCAAAGCACGACGTGTCTCTGCCTGATCAGAGGAGCGTTGTCGTTGACGTCCAGCAGGTTGAGCAGCAGGGTCCCTGTGCTCGTGGCTGGGACTGGGTCTGGACAGAGGGGAGAGGTGTTGTTTTTCTAGTGCTATGTCCGCCCATCACTAACACGCAAACTGTCTTAACGCCTGTCCCGTCTCCCTGTGAGTGGATGTCTCGTGGTGATGACCGGAGTGGTGGACGTCCCGTGGTGATGGCCGGGAGGATGCGATCCTCTCTACGCCGCCCCCATATGGATCCGTCATCATCAGCTCTATTTTCAATCTTTCAAAATGTGCTTATGTACCCCAGTTGCTATTGCATGTACTTATTTGTGTTTCATTACACATACATGCTTACCAACTGTTTCGCCTGTTTTATAGCAACACTACTATCACCGACATCTAAGAAGGGAGATCCCCCCTTGAACAGCCCTTCTAAGGTTTCTCCCCTCCACATTGCCTGTGGTGGTTTTTTCCTATTGCTAGGTTTTTAGTGAGTTTTTCCTTACCTTCGCGTGGGGTATGTCTGGGAGTGTTGCATTAATTAATTAATTTTACATTTTATTTTGGATTTCATGGTGTTTTTGTTTTGTTCTTGATTCATTGTGATGTTTCTTCTTGACTTGTTTAAAGAAGACGTGTCCGGCCCATGGGGACTGATTGATTTGATTTGAGGTGTGTGGGGAGAAGGCTTGCTAAACATGTGCAGCTTACTACAGTCATTCTAGTTGGATAATAACCATCTTATTACAAGAATCCAATACAATATTTACCATTATCATAAGCCAAAATTAGGACAGTGTATTTGCCATCTTTGACAACAGTTGACTCTCGATCCATCCGGCTTTTGACTTTGATCAGTCCAGTATCAATATTGATGTTCAGCCAGTGTGCAGTGTCATTACTCAGTTCAAATCTGAGAGAGAGGGAGAGAGAGAGACCGTTACTTAACAGGATAGTATTAGTCTAAATCTGCAGCTCCTGGCTCTAACTGAGACCTGGATAACCCCCAATAACTCGTCAACACCTGCAGCATTATCTACAAACTATAACTTCACTCACACACCTCGACCCTCCAGACGGGGTGGAGGCACTGGCCTCATGACAACTCCTTCATGGGCTACAAACCTAACGCAACTCCCAGAACTGTCACTCTCCTCCCTCGAATATCATGCAGTATCTGTCTCTAATCCTTTCAATCTCACCATTGTTACACTCTATCGCCCTCCAGGTCCCCTCGATCACTTCACAGATGAGCTGGACATGCTTCTAAGCTCCTTACCGGAAGATGGTACCCCGCTCCTTCTATTGGGCGACTTCAACCTGCCTGACTCATCTCAGTCGGTCCCAGTGGTCTCCCTCCTACAACAATTTGACCTGACTCCCACTGCCATGCCTCCCACCCACAAAGCAGGCAACTCCTTGGATCTCATATTTTCCCGTAACTCCAGCATCATTAACACCACGGTAACTCCCCTACATGTATCTGACCATTCCTTCATATCCTTCTCACTAACTCTCATGCTTAACCGAAAAGTCTTCACCCCAACTCAAACCGTCTCACTCAGACGCAACCTGCCCTCCCTATCCCCCTCCACCCTCTCCTCTGACATAATATCCGCTCTACCTTTGAGTGACACCTTCTCTGCTCTCCCCACAGAGATGGCAACCTCCACCCTCCTCTCAGCCCTTGCAACCTCCTTCGACAAGCTCTGTCCCCTCGTTGAGAAACCTGCCCGCCGTTCCCCACCCAGTCCATGGCTGACGGATGCAGTGAGAGAACAAAGACAGGTCCTGAGAGCGGCTGAGAGGAAGTATAGAAAGTCACGCCTCACTGCTGACATCGACACATATCACAACCTCTTGTTAACATTCTCCAAAACCATTACTAATGCCAAAGCTTCTTTCTTTCACCATAGGATCGAGGCCTCTGCCAAGAATCTTCGCAAACTGCATGCTACCATGTCCTCCCTCCTCACTTCCCCCCCACCTCCTCCTCCCTCATCTTTTTCTGCCGAAGACTTTGCGATCTTCTTTGAGGAAAAAGTGGAGAACATCCGCAGCTCCTTCTCCCAACCCCCACCCATTCCAAACGCTGAATCGAGAACCTCATCCTTCACTCTGTCATCTTTCTCTCCCATTACAGAAGCCGAGACCCTGACACTGGTAACGTCGAACCGTCCGACTACATGCCAGCTGGACCAGCTACCCTCCCCACTCCTCCAGACCATAGCACCGGACATCCTCCCATTCCTAACTGCAACCATCAACTCCTCACTCAACTCGGGGGTGGTCCCCACCTCCCTAAAACAAGCCAGAGTCACGCCCCTCATAAAAAAAAAAACCCTGAACCCCACCATCATAGCCAACTATCGCCCTGTCTCTCTTCTCTCCTTCCTTTCTAAAACACTTGAACGTGCTGTATCCAACCAACTTACTGCTTATCTCTTACAGAATGACCTCCTAGACCCCAATCAGTCTGGCTTCCGGACTGGCCACTCCACAGAAACGGCCCTCATTGCGGTCACAGAGGCACTTCACTTAGCAAAAGCGAAAGGCCTCTCCTCTGTCCTGATTCTCCTAGATCTATCTGCAGCCTTCGACACAGTCAACCATCAGATCCTCCTCGCGGCCCTCGCAGGAATGGGAGTGGCTGGATCTGCGCTGACATGGCTGACATCATACCTCAATGACCGCTCCTACCAAGTGTCATGGAGAGGGACTCTGTCGGCCACCCGCCCCCTCCGGACGGGTGTCCCCCAGGGCTCGGTCCTAGGACCCCTTCTCTTCTCCCTCTACACTAAATCACTGGGTAACATTATCACGTCTCATGGCTTCTCATATCATTGTTATGCCGATGATACTCAACTCTTCCTCTCCTTCCCTCCCTCAGATATCCACGTCTCTGAGCGGATCTCGGCCTGTCTGTCCGACATCTCCGCCTGGATGACGACCAACCACCTCAAACTGAACCTAAGCAAAACAGAATTGCTCCACCTGCCGGCCAAATCCTCCCCCCTGACCGACCTCTCCATCACAGTCGAGAATGCAGCTGTGACCGCGTCGCCGACCGCCAAGAACCTTGGTGTTGTCCTCGACGACCAGTTGAACTTCTCTGCTCACATCGCAGCGACAACCAGAACCTGCAGATTCCTCCTGAGCAACGTCAGAAGGATACGCCCCTTCCTGACAAAAGAAGCCACCCAACTCCTCGTCCAATCAACAGTCATCTCCCGCCTCGACTACTGCAACGCACTGCTAGCTGGCCTCCCGGCCACTGCCACCAAGCCTCTTCAACTCATTCAAAATGCAGCGGCCCGCCTGATCTCAAACCTACCGAAGTCGGCCCATGTCACACCACTTCTTAGGGACCTGCACTGGCTCCCCATTGCTGCACGTATCCGCTTCAAGGCCCTCGACCTAGCATACCGTGCGGCAAAGGGAACCGCTCCCGCCTACCTCCGGTCAATGGTCTCTAACTACACACCCTCAAGACCCCTACGCTCTGCATCTTCTGGCCGCCTCAGATCTACTCCTATCCAAGCTCCCGGAGGGTCATCAAAGAGAAGCCGCCTATTCTCAGTCCTTGCCCCACAATGGTGGAATGAACTACCCATCCCAGTTAGGACAGCCGAATCCCGTCCAATCTTTCGCCGTCGACTAAAGACTCACTTCTTCAACCATTATCTGAAATGATAAAAAAAAAAAAAAACAAAAAAAAAAATCTAACCCCGACTAACCTTAATGTCATGCACTTGTCCTAATAAACTAACCTACACTGTAACACGCAACACTTTGATGAACATTGTTACTCAGCTGATAGAGTTATACCCTTCTTGCTGTCTTGTCGCACAGAACTTGTAAGTCGCTTTGGATAAAAGCGTCAGCTAAATGACTAAATGTAAATGTAAATGTAGTATTGTATTCAATTGCAAGAGGTGTGTGTGTGTGTGTGTGTGTGTGTGTGTATGTGTGTGTGTGTGTGTCTACTTTATAGTATGGGCAGTTCAGATCACATATTCTGAACATTCCTGTTTCTGATTGTAACTCTTTTAATTGATTTACATTTAATTGAACTCTTTATTTGTCTACTTTGTCTTGTTTTATTGTGCCTTATTATTTTATTGTGATTATTGTGATGTTTTATTGTGATGTGATTATTATTATCTAATTGTGGGTTTTTGTGGTGTTGGATTATATAATGTATGACTTCTTATTGTTTTTTGTAATCTCGGCTGCATTGAAAATGGGGGCTCGTCTCTCGATTGTATTTCAGAGTATAAAATAAAGGTCATGATGATGATGATCCTTTTACCTAACCGCCTGTCTCCTGGCCGTGTCTGGGTCCTGGGCTTTGCACTGGGCCACAGTGCCCCCTACAGTCAGATCCTCTGACCTGCTCACATGGAGCTCCGCGGGGCTGAAAACCGGAGGCTCGTTCTTGTCCTCCACCCTCACTGTGACCGTGGCTGTGGAGGTGGTCACAGGCCTGGAGAACCCCACCTCGTTCTCCACCACCACCAGCAGAGTGAAGACGGGGACGCTCTCAAAGTCCAGCTCCTTCAGAGGGGCGGAGAGAAAAGAGGGTGGGAGGGATTGATTGATTGAAAAGTTTATTAACAGATTGCAGAAAGGGTACAGTACAGTACAGCTCAATACATACAATTGTTAAGAGGATGCAGACCTGAGAAAGACTTTCATCTTGTTTACATCAAGGTCCCCCATTTTCAATTCATCATATGACACACACGACATACAGATAGACAGTACTGCTACATCTATACATTTGACATACCAGATTTGCAAATACAGTACTGTTTGTGATACTAAAAAATCCAGAAAAAGAGTGTATATACATTTGACATAGAAACTGTGCATTGGAGGAGGTTGGGTAGGTGGGGTGGGGCTGTACATTGAAGGTGGGGGGGGGGGGGGTTGGGTAGGGGGGGGGACGACACTGTACATTGGAATACTGACATACATTTGACATAGAAACTGTACATTGGAGGAGGTTGGGTAGGTGGGGTGGGGTTGGGTGGGGCTGTACATTGGAGGTGGGGGGGGGTTGGGTAGGGGGGGGGGCACTGTACATTGGAATACTGACAAAGCCATGCTTGGTCTTTATTGTACAACTGGGTTAGGACATTTGTAGGGGCCAGTTTCGAATTGCAGTCTCCCGTAGGTGTTCTTTGAGAGTGTTTTTGAAGGTGGGTAGTGATTCACATTCCTTTACAGCTTTGGGTAGGGCGTTCCACATTGATGTGGCATAATTGCGAAACGTGTTTAGTCCCTTGTTTGAGCCGAATCTGGGTTTTACATGATTTGTGGAGCTCCCTCTGGTGTTGTGATCACTGACCTTTGGGAAGTATTTTGACATGTACATGGGTACCTTGGTCATGTAGTGTATCTTGTAGACCAGGCCCATTGCAAGTTGCTGTACTCTGTCGTCTACTCTAAGCCATCCTAGGTTGGCAAAGTGTGCAGGGGTGAGGTGGGTTCTAGGAGTCAGGTCAAGCAGTAGTCTGACTAGTTTGTTTTGAGATGTTTGTAATTTGGTTTTTAGTGCCTTTGAGGTGCTTTGGTACCATGAGGTGCAAGCATAGTCATAGTACCCTTGAATGAGTGCTCCTGCTAGAGTCTTCAGGGTATTCTTGTTTACCAGAGAGGAGATCCGGTACAAGAATCGAGTTCGTTGGTTGACTTTTTTTATTACATTGGATGCCATTTTGTCACAGGAAAGATTAGCCTCTAGGATGGAACCCAGGTAGGTAATTTCATCTTTCCTTGTGACAATATTGTCACCCACTGTAACTGAGAAGCCGTCGGTCTTGCTGAGTTTGTTATTTGAACCGAAGAGAATGGACTCTGTTTTGCCCATGTGTAATGATAGTTTGTTGTCGGCGAGCCATATGCAGATTTTGCCTAATTCTGAGCTGAGGGCTTTTTCAACCTGTAACTTGTTCTTGTCAGAGACCAGCAGGGCTGAGTCGTCCGCAAACAGGAACAAGTTGCAGTCACAAGCTGACGACATGTCATTTGCATGAATTAGGAACAGTAGTGGTCCTAGTATGCTTCCTTGTGGAACACCACAGTTCACTGTGAGGAGGGGGGATAGGGTACCGTTTACCTCCATCATCTGTTCTCTCCCCTCCAGGTAGGATTGCATCCAGCTCACTGATAAACTATCAAAACCAATTGCTTTTAGCTTGTCAATCAGAATGGTGTGATTGACAGTGTCGAAGGCCTTTTGTAGGTCTAGCATGACCATGCCGCAGTATTTGCCCGCGTCCACCTCTTGCTTGATGTGGTCGTTCAAATAGAGAAGGCATGTGTCAGTGGAGTGGGATGTTCTGAAGCCAGATTGGAATTCGTAGATTCGATTTTTTTCCGCTAGGTACTTTTCGACCTGTTCGTATACTATTTTTTCCATGACTTTCGAGATGGATGTAAGGATAGAAACAGGGCGGTAGTTGCCTGGGTCTAATTTGCTGCCCTTTTTGTGCAGGGGTGTTACTCTCGCTATTTTGAAGTCCTTGGGGACGTGTCCCTATTTTATGGAGAGGTTTATTATGTGTGTGATGACTGGGGTGATGGCGGCTGCTGAGTCTCTGAGGAATTTGGAGGGGATGTTGTCATGGCCAGTGGCCTTGTTCGGTTGGAGGGCGCTCAGTTTATTGAGTACCTCATCTGTAGTTACCATTTCCAGTTTGAAATCGTCTTTGTGGACGCCTAGGTTCTTGTAGTATGCTACTATGTGTTCTACCCCATACTGCTCTGAGTGGGAGGGTAGTTTGTTTACCAGTGTTGTGGCTATGTTTGTGAAGAAAGTGTTTAAGTAATTGGCTACATCCAGTTTGTCTGTGATGAGCGTGTTGTCCGTCTTTATGTTTATGTTTGAGAACCTGGTTTTAAGTTTTTTACTGCAGCCTAGTTGATTGTTGAGTAATTTCCAAAGTTCACGTGGTTTATTTTTGTTTTCCTCAGTTTTGTCATTGATGACATTTTTTTTTAGTCGTTTTGATCATGGAGTTTACGTCATTTCTTAGTCTGTTTCTTTCTAGTTTGAGTTCAGTCACGTGGTCTTGGAGTTCACTGCTCGTGCTTTTGGTAAGCTTTGACTGACTTTTACGAAACTCAGAGCATTTTTTGTCTCTGGCTTTCATAGCGGTCAGTATTTTGAGGGGGGTTGAGAGTCCATTCCCTTTAGGAGTTTTACAGTGCGATCATTCAGATTCAGGTCACCCTCTCTTCCCAAAGCCATGTGGCTTCTACAAGGAAGACATGTTCCTTTATTGATCCCATTGGGGAAATGTGGGCATCACAGCAGCATGGGGGAGGGGTATGGGCAGGGTAAGAAAGACATAAATATAGGCAATGCAATATCTGAGTATAAAATTGTGAGAGAAATAAACAGTGTAAACAAAGGTTATAATATGTGTTACAATAAAATAATTATTGACAATAGATACAAAAATAATAATAATGACATGATAATGGCAATACATTTTAATCTGAATATATACTATGAGTAAGAGTAAACAGTAGACACAAGGTGCAGGTGAGGGGCTGTACCCTAACTGGCATAATATACAGTACGTTATAGCCCGTAAAAAAAATGCTCTTTTGTGATGGAGTTCTTTCACTTCCCAGCAGACATCCGGCAGGAAGATCAGCTGAACAGTTAATACCGAGAACAGATAAGAGAGTCTGACATTCCCCCCACCCCCACCTTGGCCGTAGTCAGGATCCCCTCCATGTTGCCGGGGCCTGTGCTGATGGCGAAGTGTCCTCCCTTGTTGCCTCTGATGATGGAGTACTTGGTGTTGGCGTTAGGGGAGCCGAGCTCGTCCTGGTCGGTCACTTTCAGCCTGGCCACCTCCACGCCTGGCTCCCCGTTCTCAGGCACTGACGCAGACATCTGAGGAGAAGAGCAGGACAGAAACACATCCCTCTGTGTCTGTTATCACAGTCATTTACCCTGAATACACAGGATACGTTCATCCCAAACAGATGGGGGGGGTTTGAGAGATGGAAGCAGGAAGGTCTCGCTGTCCACCAAGGGGGTAATAGAATGTTTTGAGGAGCTGGAACTGAGACATGGGTTTGGAAACCATGGCTTCTGTAGATATCTCCAAGGCATGTCACTATTTAAATCAAACCATTACAAAAGATCATAGAAGAATCATAGAAGAAGGCGTATTGAAGGTATTCATAGCAGCATACAATTCGGAGCCGTGTAGAAGGATCATAGCGAAAGTATGAAATGGACTACAGAACCTGAAATTGATAAACACAACATGTATCAAGGAGAACTGGGAACAGGGAGTGCATTTTACTATAATGATAGATGAATGGGGGGAAATATGTAAACAACAGTGGAAACACTTGGAGAGAATTTGAGATGAAAAACACCGTCAGATTCTTGATCACACCCTCTCAAAGAAGGAGCTGTCGGAGGGAATACTGGAATAAAGACGCCGACCACCATCATATCATCTGGGATTGCTCCTCCATTCTCCCTCTATGAAAATAATTTGAAGTCGAAATACCATTAAAAAAGTGATTTATTTAGGGAAAATAGATTTCAACATAAGGGACAATGATGAGGAGTAAATTTTTTTTACTTATTAAGGGTGGCAACCAAACAGGCTCACAAGGAAGTGGAGGAGTCAGGTGGTGCCGACGGAGGGAGAATGGATGGAAGTGATTCATGAGATCTATGTGATGGAAAGGTTGAGGTACGCACTGAGACAACGGAAGGCAAGGTTTGATGAGAGGTGGAGGAGATGGAGGGAGTTGTTTAGGCCCATGAGGACAGACGTTGTGTGACTGTGTGAAACATGGATGGAAGAAAATGGTGAAATGCCCCTTTTTGTTTCGGCTAATGATCACTTCACTCGAGGAGCCCCATCTCTACTGTGTGTGTAGACGCTCTACACTCATGTACTCACATCAGTCACGGTGAACTGGAGCCCCATCTCTACTGTGTGTGTAGACGCTCTACACTCATCTACTCACGTCAGTCACGGTGAACTGGAGCCCCATCTCTACTGTGTGTAGACGCTCTACACTCATGTACTCACATCAGTCACGGTGACCTGGAGCCCCATCTCTACTGTATTCGTTTTAGTTCGTTCGTTTTTTTGCATTTTTGTTTTAGTTCGTTCGTTTTTTTGCGTATTTTTTTTCATTCGTTTTTTTGTGTTCTTTTTTTTGCGTTCGTTTTCGTTTTAGTTCGTAAATTTTTTTGCATACTTTTTTTTTGTTCTTTTCCGTTTTAGTTCGTTCTTTTTTTTGCGTTTTTTTTGTGTTTTCGTTTGTTCGTTTTTTTGCGTTTTCGTTTTAGTTCGTTCTTTTTTTTGCGTTTGTTTTTTTGCGTTTTTGTTTTAGTTCGTTCATTTTTTTGCATTTTTTTTTGCATTTTCGTTTTAGTTCGTTAGTTTTTTTGCATTTTTGTTTTAGTTCGTTCTTTTTTTTGTGTTCTTTTTTTCTGTTCGTTTTCATTTTATAAGTTATCTACTGTATACCATCATATAAGTTATATACTGTATACATCAGTCAAGGTGAACTGGAGCCCCATCTCTACTGTATTTGTTTTAGTTCGTTCGTTTTTTTGCATTTTTGTTTTAGTTCGTTCGTTTTTTTGTGTACTTCTTTTTCGTTCGTTTTTTTGTGTTATTTTTTTTGCGTTCGTTTTTGTTTTAGTTAGTAAATTGTTTTGCGTACTTTTTTTTCCGTTCGTTTTTGTGTTATTTTTTGTGTTCCTTTTTTTGTGTTCATTTTAGTTCGTTAATTTTTTTGCATACTTTTTTTTTTTTGTTCTTTTTCGTTTTCGTTTTAGTTAGTTCTTTTTTTTGCGTTCGTTTTTTTGCGTTTTCGTTTTAGTTCGTTCTTTTTTTTGCGTTTTTTTTTGCGTTTTCGTTTTAGTTTGTTCGTTTTTTTGCGTTTTCGTTTTAGTTCGTTCTTTTTTTTGCGTTCGTTTTTTTGCGTTTTCGTTTTAGTTCGTTCTTTTTTTTGCGTTTTTTTTTGCGTTTTCGTTTTAGTTCGTTCTTTTTTTGTGTTATTTTTTTTCGTTCGTTTTCATTTTATAAGTTATCTACTGTATACCATCATATAAGTTATATACTGTATACATCAGTCACGGTGACCTGGAGCCCCATCTCTACTGTGTGTGTAGACGCTCTACACTCATCTACTCACATCAGTCACGGTGACCTGGAGCCCCATCTCTACTGTGTGTGTAGACGCTCTACACTCATCTACTCACCAGGGGCGGATTTAGGATTATAGGAGATGCGGGGCTTAGCCCAGATAGGTGCCCCCCCCCCCCTTTTTATTTTTTATTTTATTTTTTTTCATTTTTTTTTAAATTTTTTTTATTTTTTATTTTTTGCAGGCAAGGGGTGGTTTGGAGGGGGTCCACGGCAGATTTTTTTTTTATTTAATTAACCTGTACGTGCAATTTCCTGCAATATAGAGCCTTCAATCTTGACCAATAAAGCTGCTCTTTTCACTATAAAACTCTGTTAACCATAACGTAGTTATGGTTAGATTTATATATTGGGAGGGGATATATCATATTTTTCATATGATCAAAAAGTGGTGGAGCAAGAGCATACCTTTGCTCCCCCAAGTTCAATAGTGGGAGAGCAGAGATGCTCCGAATGCTCTTATGGCCAGACGTCTATGATTCACTGATACAAAGTAAAATAGTGCAGTGCAATAAAATAGTTAGTAAAATAGAATAAAATAATGCAATAGTGCATTGCAATAAAATAGTTATCATCGTATTTTTTCGGGAGGCCGGTAAGGAGTGCATTACAGTAGTCGAGTTGGCTTGAGATAAAGGCATGGATCTGGTTTTCAGCGTCCTTTTGATTTATAAATGGCCGTACTTTAGCTATGTTTCTAAGGTGGAAGAATTAAGTTTTTGTCAACTTGTTGATTGTGATTTAAAGCTTAGGTCTGAGTCTACCATGACACCAAGACTTAACTCACTCAAATACAGTTAGCAGCTGGATAGACCACAGATGGAAATTAGCTTCTGCTAAATCTGGTGCAAACATATTTTCATGTAACAATGATGAATTGTAAAAAAAAAAAAAAAAAAAAAAAAAAAAAAAAATCATTTTTTTTTTTTTTTTTTTTTAAATAGATTCGGGGCTTTTCAGAAAACATTCAGGGCTTGAGCCCCAGTAGCCACCCCCTAGCTCCGCCCCTGCTACTCACATCAATCACGGTGAACTGCGGGGCGTGATCGTTGCTGTCTGTGATGGTGATGATAGCGGTGCAGGAGGTTGTTAACCCTCTCCCTTCCACATCAGCAGCCTCGATGACCAGCGTGTACTTTGGATGAGTCTAAATGTAAATGTAAGAAGGGGGGGGGGGGGGTTAGAATGAAGAGCAGATCTATGTACAGTATGGATTAGGGATGGGATGATAAGAGTAACTCACAATACGATACTGATATCTAGCCCTCCATAATGATAATATCACTCAGATACACAATATCTGCGATAATCAATATATTGCAAGAAATGTAATCCTAATATACACAATATATGTAACTGAAGAAGAAAAGATACCCATGAAAAGGCACAAAGCAGGAATTATGTATTTTTCACAGAATTGACATGAAAGCGTATCAGATTATTTAGTGTGCATCACAAACTACCCAATTTAAACAATGTACAACAAATTGCATAGTGGCTCTTTAATACACACTGACCGCAACTTGATTATTAATTATGAATTATGTGCCCAACGGAGAACTTTGTTACCATCTGCAATAAAAACAAAATATATATACATCATCTGTTTCATCTAATAAGATAACGTTTTCAGTCTGTTCACCTCATTCCAATCATTTTTGTTGCAGTAAAATGGGATTGTCAAGAAAAAAGAAAAAGAAAACATCTTCTTTAAAAAAAAAAACATATAGAGAGAAAAGTATCGATAACATGTGGAGGATGTACGGCGATATATGGCAGTATGGACCTTTTGTCCCGCCCCTAGTATGGATGGATGACAAAGTGAACAATAGAGGTGTGGAAGAGGACATTGCTGTAGGAACTACTTTACCTCTCTGTCCAGTCCGGATGCTGCCACACTGATCACTCCGCTCACTGGGTTTATATCAAACATCGCTGGCCGGGGGAGCGCCGGCACCTGAGTCAGTATCCGATAGCTAACGATGCCGTTATACGTCTCTGGGTCGTCTAGATCCACAGCCGTTACCCTCATGAAGGGATGATCTGGGTGGTTTGAAGCAAAGGGAATAGATTATTTTGAACTGGCAAATTATATTTGAAATGAAATCAAGTTGGGAGGACTCAAGTTTAAACCTTTATCAGAAACACGTCAAGAGGCACAATAATAGCGATCAAGCAGGAGGAACTAATGAGGAATCATTGGAGCACATTATGTCGTCATGATAGTGGGTCATGTATAGTTCCCCCCCAATGAATGAAGGACATATGATGGCATGTACACGTACGTTTTATGTCGTCTCTTGTGGCCTTTTCAGGACGTGTGTAGGTCTCAAGTGCTTTCACACACACACACACACACACACACACACACACACACACACACACACACACACACACACACACACACACACACACACACACACACACACACACACACACACACACACACACACACACACACACACACACACACACACACACACACACACAGTCCTTCCTCAGCACAGTCCATGCTGTTCTTCACACTGGATACCTGCAGCTCTGGCTGGTTCGCCACAAAACCAATATAAAGTAATGGGGCCACACTTCAGCTAGTTAGCCACAAAACCAATATAAAGTAATGGGGCCACACTTCAGCTAGTTAGCCACAAAACCAATATAAAGTAATGGGGCCACACTTCAGCTAGTTAGCCACAAAACCAATATAAAGTAATGGGGCCACACTTCAGCTAGTTAGCCACAAAACCAATATAAAGTAATGGGGCCACACTTCAGCTAGTTAGCCACAAAACCAATATAAAGTAATGGGGCCACACTTCAGCTAGTTAGCCACAAAACCAATATAAAGTAATGGGGCCACACTTCAGTCTGTACAACCCCTGAAATAAGCAAGCGCACCTTTTGAGTATGTTTAAATGTGTAAACATGTTAAGTGCCATTCAACAATATCACAGCATGGATCGTGCCGAGAGAGGAGCCTACCATTCAGCAATATCACCAATGAGTGGGTAATAAGGCTAGGTATCCAAAATCGGACCATATTGAAGGATTTGGGGTGCTTTTTCAATGTATGTGATGTATAGATTGGGGGGAGATGATCACAGCTAAAACGGTGAGATCGAAATGTGCATGGAAGACGGTGATAGAAGAAGCGTTTCAGAGGCAGTAGCCAGCAGAATGTTTAGCAGCCAGCCGAATGTTTGTTGACATTCCTTGTAAGAACATCTGAGATAAGAGCGAGTGTCTCCCAGAGCAGGAGGGAGAGAGGTTCATCTTAATGAAACGTGAAATGTGTGTAAAGGTTATTAACGCAGTTGTCATGACAACACGTCGCATGACAACCAGAAGGCGGGCCGTCGTTGCTACGGCGAAGATCTATAAGTCGAACGGTGTTTCCGGGTGTAGGGCAGACTAGAATCTGACCAAGAGCGAGTAGGACTGAGATCACACAGAAGACGCTCTCTCCTCCCATCACAGAGAGGGGGGGGGGGGGGGGGGGGGGAAGAATGCCACATCATCATTAGCTTCGGCTAACACGAGGAGGGTTCAGGCTAACGACCAGGCCTGACCACTATTGGACATAACAGCAAAAGGACAATAATCTGAACACACCGAAAGATCATTAGAATAGACTCTTCAAGGACAATACAATCTGTTAACATCTGAGCTGAGGTTTCTGTTTATCAAATAAAACCACGCTTTTCCTTGTAAGGTATTTCACGTTGTCGAAGTGTCGAATTCTTACGGAGGTGGAGAATTAGTATGGTTTATGGATTGCACTAACAGGGGAGATAAGGATCTTATCAGCCAGTGTCGGAGATACGTCAGGACCATTAAAATGACACAACGCAGAGGAATTGGATGGAGAGCCAAAACAGATGAAGACGTGATACTGGCCAGTTTGATCAGGATCTAACAATATCCAATAACCATCTGTTACTCAAGTCTCAAATCTGTAGCACTTTTTGTAATATGGATGTGTTGTGTATTACATATTGAAATGATGTATGGTGTAACTTAAGGCTGTCTCCCTCATAGGTAATCGCTAGGTTTGGTCTCAGTCAAGATGTTGCTAGCCGATTAGTTGATTTTTATGCTTTTCTTTTCAAGCTGAACAAGTTATTTCCTGATAAATGATAAGCACATCTCTGGTAAGCACTAGATTTAAACAGGTCCTTCTGTATGACGCAGGGAAATAGAAATTTGACAGATGTGTTGATGAAATAAATGTATCAATTAGTTGACAAATCCTATAACTATTGGTGGACTGAGAATTTGTTTAGGACCATCCCTGGTATGTTGTCATGGGGTTTCCGCCTTCGGTAGTGTGGTAGTGAAAGGGTTAACCATTTGTAGTGTGGTAGTGAAGGGATTAACCATATGTAGTGTGGTAGTGAAAGGGTTAACCAACTGTAGTGTGGTAGTGAAGGGGTTAACCCTTTGTAGTGTGGTAGTGAAATGGTTCCATTTGTAGTGCGATAGTGGTGGTGTAGTGAAGGGGTTAACCATCTGTAGTGTGGTAGTGAAAGGGTTAACCATCTGTAGTGTGGTAGTGAAAGGTTAACCTTCTGTAGTGTGGTAGTGAAAGGGTTAACCCTTTGTAGTGTGGTAGTGAAAGGGTTAACCAGCTGTAGTGTGGTAGTGAAAGGGTTAACCATCTGTAGTGTGATAGTGAAAGGGTTAAACATCTGTAGTGTGGTAGTGAAAGGGTTAACCATCTGTAGTGCGGTAGTGAAAGGGTTAACCACCTGTAGTGTGGTAGTGAAAGGGTTAACCATCTGTAGTGTGGTAGTGAAAGGGTTAACCCTTTGTAGTGCGGTAGTGAAAGGGTTAACCATCTGTAGTGTGGTAGTGAAAGGGTTAACCATCTGTAGTGCGGTAGTGAAAGGGTTAACCATCTGTAGTGTGGTAGTGAAAGGGTTAACCATCTGTAGTGTGGTAGTGAAAGGGTTAACCCTTTGTAGTGCGGTAGTGAAAGGGTTAACCATCTGTAGTGTGGTAGTGAAAGGGTTAACCCTTTGTAGTGTGGTAGTGAAAGGGTAAACCCTTTTTAGTGTGGTAGTGAAAGGGTTAAATAACGATCTCACCGATGGCTGTGCCCTCGCTGACGTTGCCGTGGGAGGGGTCTTGGCTGAATACAGGTCTATTGTCGTTCTGGTCAATGACTTTGATAATGACATCCATGGGTTCTTCAACCTGTGCTCCCTGGACCAGGGCATGGGCCAACAACTAGGAAACACCACAGAGCACAAACAAACATGCTACATTAAAGGAACACGCCAACATTATGGGATATGTGCTTAGCGTCTTCTCCAGAGTCAGACAAGAAGATTTCCTCTCTGTGTGCGTTCAGGAAGCAAGCTATCTGGCTGCAAACTAGCCTAGATTAGCACAAATGAGCGGATACGGACCAGCTAGCCCAGCTGTTGGCCAAAAGCACCTCTCCCAGAGTTTTAAGCTAGGCTAGTGGTCCGTATCCGCTTCCATTCATTTGTGCTAAGCTACAGTAAACTAGCTTGCAGGAAATTGGTGTCCATCTTCTTGTCGGACTCTGGAAAAGACGGTAATCACATTTCCCATAATGTTGCCGTATTACTTTAAGTAATGGATTGGTGATGGATGAACAATATAAAATAATTATACTGTGTGTTGTTATTACGCGGTTCTCTGAATTTTGCCTCAACTCACCCTGTATTCAGCCTTCTTCTCTCTGTCCAGTCGCTCGGTCACGTACATCCATCCAGATCCCTGGTTGATGGTGAACAGGCCCTCCGGAGGTTCGTCAGCCCCTGGCCCAGAGATCTTGTAGTTGATAGCAAACTGTCTGTCCAAGTTTGACCTGATCTAAATTAGAAAATAAGAACGACAAGAAAGTCCGAAAGTTTATTAAAAAAATTTTTTAGTCATGTGCTACAAACAATTTAAGTATTGATTCAAAAATATATGTTTTACTATTGCAAAGGTCATAGATTTCATTGTGAATAGTAGTTACCTGCGCCATGACTTTTGGATACGGGCCGTTGTCGTTTTCTGGGAGGTTTATATCTGGAAGAACCCAAGCCCTCTTCCTCCGATTCAAACCACCGTTGAAAACATGTGGAAATTCCAGGACTAGAAGTTGATGGGTGCCCAGTTTGGAACTGTTCTGTTTGAGTAATTACATACCATAAGCATAATTATTATACTACTTTGTGTCACTGAATTTGATTCTTACATTCAACATTGTCTATTGTACAGTCTTGCCAGGGTTTCTTGAAATAATAATTAATCATTCCCACCAATAATCTTGGTGATATTATGTGGTATTATGTGGCATAATGCCCTCCTATATTATACACTGTATAAAAACATTGTTTCAAATAAAATAGAAAAATATAACCCGAGAAAACTACTCACAATTGGATTACTAAAGACTGGGTGCTGAATGGTCAGTGTATGTCAAGATCAGGACGACACTCCGAGGTGAGGTTTTATTGCCCTTATTCCGCGTGTATCTAACGAACATTCTATAGTCACGGGTGGGGTTAATTATAGGCGGCCCCAGCCATCCAGACAGGTACAGTACATCCCACCAGGAGGGCTGGCTGGGGTCGACTGTGACTATTTTCAAGTTTTGTTTTATTTGTCACATATAAGGTACATTACAGTTAAATGCTTGGTTCTGTATGAGGCGCCTGAAGTTGTGCTTCATACAGTAACAAGTAAAAAGAATAAAGACAAAAAATGTTGTATACATTTTTGTAAATTAGTTTGTACATTTTAATATACAATATACAAACTAAAGTACAACATGCAACCAAAATGCAAAAATGAGGTAGAGATGTAGTGTATATAGCAAATCCTTTAGTAATACATATATAAAACATGGTGTAGTGTTAAAAAGTGTTCAAAGTGTCTAAAGTGAATGTTAAATGTCAATGTTTAAAGTGAGTGTGTACATGTGGATGTGTGTGCAATGAATATAATTCTAAACTATAGATTAGAATGTTTGCCAGATACACGCTGAAGAAGTGTCTTGCCTGAAACGTCCTTATGACAATGCAAGGTCAAATTGGGAGTGCTGTCCTGCTCTCTAACCCATTCAGTGCCAACCACGAGATTATTTGGGTAAACTCGCCATGCGTTGAGTGCCAAGACCCGAGAAAACTCGGGTTTTACCACTTTGAGTGCCAGCAGGGGGCGCACGATTTAGCGCTTGAGTGCCGGCGCTGTAGTCAATGGGAGGGCGAGCACATTTGCGAACGCATAAACTATATCTTAAATTATGGCTGTGTCTAATACGCCCGTCGCTTATAAATGACTTGTTTGCAGTCAACATTGTCAAAACGGATTGTTTTTTTAATCGGTACATTTCCATTTTATACCATTTTGAAAAACGCTCGTTTTTTTAAACTTCCAGAAAAAAAGGTGATTTTGCAGGAATCACGCTTTAGTGGAATACACAAAACACGTTGTCATTTTTCGGCCTATTTATGAATAGTTTTCGAATAAACACTAGATTATCGATAGTATATGTGTACTTATGCACGCTAGAGAAGCGGGCTGAAAAATCTATTATCTTATTTCCTGATCAGCACACACACACACATACACACATATGGGACACTCTGATTATCCCCAAGACTGGTAAAATAGATTCCTTACCTCAGATCAGATGTTCTCCAAAAAGATTATTCCAATTCCTGATCGCCATTCCAAATATCGATCGCGTTTATTGATCCAACGCTGGGTACTGGAAACACATATTCCACGCTGTTCTGCGGCTCGGCAATGAATGGAATCGTCTCCGGTTACATGCCTGACAAGTAAAATGTGGATTCCGGACTCTTTTTTTCCCATCCATTTCATTCAGTCCAATCCAATGGGTGCATACCATCCGGAGAGACGATAGGGGGCGGTACTTTCCCTGTTCGAGCTCAGATAGATCCCCAATGGTAACGTGAGGCTAGATTGATGAAAAATGAATGGAAATCGATAATAAAAAAAATTAACAATTAAATAACGAGATTTCTCGTTCTTGGCACTCAACGCATGGCATGAACTAACGAGATTTCTCGTGGCTGGCACTCAAAGTGGTAATTGTTATTTATTTTATTAGCAATATCCATAAATTTTTCATCCATCCAGCCTGACGTTATCATTGGGAATGGGTCTGAGCTCGAAAAGGGCAAATACCGCCACCTATCGTCTCCCGGATGGTATTGCACATCATTGGGTGGGACTGTGCATCAAAAAAATAAGTCCGGTCCAGGTTTTACTTCTCGGGCATGCAGCTGGATACTATTGCATTGAGTCCCCCCACTGGGAGCAGCGTCGATTATGTGTTTTGGTGCTATAACGTTGGATCAATAAACGCGATCAATATTTGGAATGGCGATCAGGAATTGTATTAATCTTTTTGCAGAACATCTGATGTGAAGTAAGGACTCTATTTTACCAGTCTTGGGTTAATCAGATGTTTTTTTCTCCGCCATCGCAGCGTGTGTGTGTGTGTGTGCGTAACGTTAGCCGTATCCACGGCATGGATAATCGATTTTTCAGCCCGCTTCTCTAGCGTGCATAAGTACACATATACTATCGATAATCTAGCGTTTATTTGAAAACTATTCATAAATCAGCCGAAAAATTACGTGTTTTGTGTATTCCAGTAAAGGCCGATTATTGCGGAAAGCAAGTCATTGATAAGCGAGGGGTGTTTTAGACCCATAGCCATAATTTAAGATATAGTTTAACAGTTCGCAAATTTCCCCGTCCTCCCATTGACTTCCTTATTGGCACGCTATCCCTAATATGGTTAAAGGGGCGTGGCTCTGAATGAAAAACACATTTAAGTAAGGCAAGCTCAAACACACACATGAAATAAGTGTAAAGACAATGTGTTACCTGTAATTGGATATAATTTTTAGTTTTTGGGACTTGATAGCTGATGAGGCGCTCTGCTTCAGCCAAAGCAGCCCAACAACACTATAGGATACAAAAGTCGTAATCATAATATGTAGAACTCACTACATTACTTTGCCACGAATATTAAAGGGTCTGTTCTATGAGTGAAAACTTAACAAAAGCTAAAGTAAGGCTGTAACCATGAATAAATGTGCTGCATTAAGAGGCCCATCTCACATGGGATTAGAAAAAAGCTACAAGTCGGGGCGGCTAGGTGGCGCAGTGGGCAAGGCGCTCGCCACCAACGCAGGAGATGCTGGGTTCGAGCCCAGCTCTCTGCGTTGCTACCAGCTTGGCTGGTCGTTCCTACTAATACAATTGGCAGTATTAGGGGGTGGGAAGCTAGTGGGTGGGGATCGGACGTTGTGGACAGCGACTCCTACAGGTCGGTTGGTGCGCCTGCGCAGTAGAATCAGGAAGCGACGAGGGCAGCGTGTCCCTCCCACGCGTTACTCCTCGCCGCTGAGAGGCCGCGCTGTGCAGGTGAAAAGATGCGACGGCTGCCTCCTCGAGTACCGGAGGGGACACGTGATGCAAGGCTTCGTCCACATTGCAGCCGGCTTGTGGGAGGCATGGCCTAACAGCGTTCGAGACAGGGGAGGGGAGAATTGGACGATACGAAATTGGGGACGGGAGAAAAATAGAAAAAATTGGGAGAAAAAGTAGATAAAAAAAATTTTAAAAAGAAAAGGCTACAAGTGGGCGGACCGGTGCTCCCACTGTCCTCAGCCCACAGCCTCATACAGACACAACCCCACGGTACGAAGATCTTTAGTGAGGCAACAGGTGAATAAATAGAGGCCCATATTACTGTTATTCTGACTCGGGCATCGCAACCCCTGGAGCCCCATACACATAATACAAAATATACACATTATGCAGACTGAAAGATAATCATTATCTTTCTCATTTGCCAAGCCTTTTTCCTAATATTCGGCATAAGAAAATAATTGCGGTTTACACTATGTGTGATTCATGAATACATGCCGACTGTCACTTTTTTTCATCCAAAGGATCATTTATTAGCTGTATTGATATTACACTTGTAAACTTGGTGTTTTACCCATTTCTCTAATAATTCACAAGCATTGCTAATGCGGGTCTGCGAGATGTCAAACAGGTTTACCTGGAGCAGGACCAGCAGAGAGATGAGCCCCGTGGTCCTGCGGGCCTCCATGATGTCCACAGCTCTGTCCGCACCTCGGGGTTTGGACTGCTCCGCTTGCCGCTCCTCTCTCCGGGCTTATCTCCAGATCTGAATGAATGAATGAATGAAAACTTTATTTAACAGATTGCAGAATGGGTACAATACAGTACGGCGGCTCAATACACACAATTGTTAAGGGGATGCAGACCTGAGAAAGACGTTTGTCTTTTTCCATCAGGGTCCCCCATTTTCAATTCATATAGACATTTATGACATAGACAACATACATGACATCATGGCATAGGGACATATAGGTATTTAGTACTCATACATTTGTGACATAAACGGTATTCAAATATCCTAGATCCTGACAGAGTAGGGAGGGGACGATACACAAATGTTCTAGAATGTTTGATTATGACATCATACTGTGACATCACGAATGCTCTAGAATGTTTGACTATGAACTGTGACTAGGGATGGGTACCGTTCACATTTGAACCGATACGGTACTGGTACCTGTGAATCTATACCGGTACCCTTAAAATTTAATCTACCTACCTCAGTCGTAAAAAAAAAAATCCAAACTTCAAATAACTACACTTTCGACCGTTTTCGGCTTGCCATTGCCCCGACTGCTTTGTTGTTGAATCAAGTCAAATCCTAGGACCTAGGTAAGTGTATTGTAGAGGAGCCAAAGCTATATATTTAGGTTATTGTATTATATGAATGTTTATATGTTTATTTTTATAACCTTACATTGAAACGGCATTAGGAATATTGATTGGATTTAGATAGTCATTGAACTGTATTATTTGTCATAATAGAACCTTCTAGAAAATTTGTGATGTCACAGTTAGGGATGGGTACCGAATTCGGTACTTTTAAAGGTACTTACTGAAACACATCAGTACTACCGAGTATCGATTCACGTAAAAGAAAGAAAAAATAAATAGTTTGCACTTTTTTTTAACCTTTTTTCTTTTCATGTCGAGTTCACATGCACAATATACGTATCAGGGCCGACGTTCCACTCCACTGGTTAAAGTTGCTTACTCGTGAGTAGTATGTTCATTGATAAAGAAAAATAAAGCTATCCAAATGGTTTATTTCTCTTCCACAGCGAAGTCTTTCTTTACAGAAGTGATCCTAAAGCTATTTTCCTAAATATTCACGTCACTACAAGGTAAGAAAACTGTATTTTCCCAGTCTCCAAAATCACAGCCGACTCGACACATGAAAATTCCTCCTCACCTGAAAGCCGTAAATCAACTTGCCGGCTCTTTCCACAGCGAAACGGTCAGCAAGGCACCTTGGTTGAGAGATGCAGGCTTCAATCTATGTTGTTTAGTCTATCTGTTCAACAATGAGCTCTTCAGAGGGAATTGTTGAATATATATAGATACACAAATGTACTAGAATGTTTGATTATGACATCATACTGTGACATCACGAATGCTCTAGAATGTTTGACTATGACATCATACTGTGACATCACGAATTTTCTAGAAGGTTCTATTATGACAAATAATACAGTTCAATCGAAATCCAATCAATATTCCTAATGCCGTTTCAATGTAAAGGTTATAAAAATAAACATATAAACATTCATATAATACAATAACCTAAATATATAGCTTTGGCTCCTCTACAATACACTTACCTAGGATTTGACTTGATTCAACAACAAAGCAGTCGGGGCAATGGCAAGCCGAAAACGGTCGAAAGTGTAGTTATTTGAAGTTTGGATTTTTTTTTACGACTGAGGTAGGTAGATAAAAATTTTAGAGACTAAAGTACCGAAAAAGTGTCTATTCGATTCATGCATGTCTGACTGTTAAACAAGTAAAAAATGATGTAAATATGTTGTTAGAATGGTACAAATATTCATCTGGTGACATTCTTCATAGCATTAACACATTTATTGACCCAGAAAATGTATAGTTTGACACCCAAATTGATCTTGTATGTTCAACATTCTAACAACAAACCCTAACCCAACATTCAAATTTTTGGCAGTTGTTAGAATGTTCGACACATTTGTACCACATGCACAAACCTGCTTGATTATTGCCCCAAATTGCATGCAAGTTGGACAAAGTGGGTATGTCTGGAAAGAAGAGGCGTGTGGGTACCTATAAAACCAATGTGCACTCTGATATATTCATGTGAACAGCCAAGGGACCTTTTGGAAGATGAGCATGGCAGTTATTTCTGGGCGAAAATTTAACATAATTTTGAATCATTGCCTATTAAAAACCCCTTCCCAACCGTTGGGCTTAATGAAAATGATACCAATGGAAAGCTTAGCTTCTCTAGTTTACAGGGATACCAATACCTTTGTGTTCGCTCAAATATTGAGCACGCTATATGGACCAAGATATTTATTAATGGGCAGAACCTTGATTTTACATGGCGGCCATCTTGAAATCCATCATGATGACGTGGCCCCTACCCCAAAATGAAAGCTATGATGATGAGGAACACGTGGGGAAAATTTGGTGCTTTTGTCCGGCGTGTCCACATCCTTCTCAAATCTGGTGCTAAGCCACCGCACTACTCACCTGATTCCCGTGAAAGGTGTTCCCAGGACAGACCTAGAAGTGAATTATAACCACTCAAAACGAGAAAGAGACTTCCAAGTAATCCTCCACAACATAGCCTATGTCATTTTACATACTTACATTCTGCTAGTGCCTCAGGTTAAGCTTTGTCTGCAAGACTGCTGAGGTTTTCTCACAGAAGACGCTGTGCGGGTGTTTATGTAGCCGGTGTGATCTTAACTGCGTTGTGTTTGTCGATTCGACCCCTGTTAAGGGATCGCCCTGAGTGGGAGTTGAACCCCGATCTCCCGCGTCGCGGGCGGCATCACAGACCACTATACCAAGAGGTGAATTCACTTCTTGCTTCCGGGTCTGGATGCCTCTGGGGAGTGAGTTTACTTGCAGTACCGCTTACCATCCACAGCCACTGAACTACTTGTACCATTGTGACTGGATATACTGCGGTACCTCCGTTACACTCACCCCCCTAAACTCACTCCACCCAGGGCATCCGGGTCTAGCGGCACCACGTGTAGCCGGTGTGATCTTACTCTGCATTGTGTTTTTCGATTCGACCCCTGTTAAGGGATCGCCCTGAGTGGGAGTTGAACCCCGATCTCCCGCGTCGCGGGCGGCATCACAGACCACTATACCAAGAGGTGAATTCACTTCTTGCTTCCGGGTGTGGATGCCTCTGGGGAGTGAGTTTACTTGCAGTACCGCTTACCATCCACAGCCACTGAACTACTTGTACCATCGTGACTGGATATACTGCGGTACCTCCGTTACACTCACCCCCCTAAACTCACTCCACCCAGGGCATCCGGGTCTAGCGGCACCACGTGTAGCCGGTGTGATCTTACTCTGCATTGTGTTTTTCGATTCGACCCCTGTTAAGGGATCGCCCTGAGTGGGAGTTGAACCCCGGTCTCCTGCGTCACGGGTGGCATCACAGACCACTATACCAAGAGGTGAATTCACTTCTTGCTTCCGGGTGTGGATGCCTCTGGGGAGTGAGTTTACTTGCAGTACCGCTTACCATCCACAGCCACTGAACTATTTGTACCATCGTGACTGTGGATATACTGCGGTACCTCCGTTACATTTACACAACACTAGTGGGCAGGACAGGCTCATCAGGATAGTCGGCTAAATTAAGTGCGTCAGGAGCCATGTTTTTAAAAGTGTATGTAGGAGCCAAAGCTATATATTTAGGTTATTGTATTATATGAATGTTTAATATTGATTGGATTTAGGTAAAGTCATTGAAACATGGTCAAGCATTCTAGAGCATTTGTGATGATGCATCCGGCGTTGTAAAAGGGAAAGGGTCTAGAGCACCATCCACTACAATTTCCAGAACATCATCTGCAAGCCAGCGTCTGAAGGCTGACTTAGGGCCGAGTTGCTAACCCAGGCTTCCACTCTAAAACAAAAATGACAACTCGAGGAACATGCTCTAAAACAAAAACGACAACTCGAGGAACAGGAGGCTCTGCTAAGAGCAGAGAGGGAGGAACAGGAGGCTCGGCTCTTAGCTACCTCAGCTAAGCTAAGAGCAGAGAGGGAAGAACAGGAGGCTAACCTAAGAGCAGAGATAGAGGAGTTGCAGGTCCAGGCTGCTTTAGCTGCCTTGGAGGCTAAGTGCAAAGTACTGGCAGAGTACAAGAGCCAGCGAGCCTCATCCAGAGTGTCCCGTAGGGATGGAATGAACTCTTACATAGAGAAAAAGAGTTCCTTCGTATCACAAGCTCACGAGCAGGCTACGCCTACTCCCCAGGCCGTAGCGATAAAAGGAGAACCTGCTTACAGTAGCAGCTCTAGAGTACCTGGCGGTGCTACACCGAAAGAACAAGAGTCTCCGTAACAAGAGTCCAAACGAGCCATGGTGGATTTCCTAGTGAAGCAACAAAACCATGCTACTCTGCCCCCTCAACAGATTCCTATATTCAAGGGAGACCCTATGGAGTACAGGCTATTCATCAAGGCCTTTGAACACGGAGTGGAGGACAAGACAGATAGTAACAGAGACCGGCTGTACTTCATGGAGCAGTACACGGATGGACAGCCAAGAGAGCTGATAAGAAGTTGTCTTCACATGGAACCAGAGCGAGGCTATCACGAGGCAAGAAGGCTCTTGGAAAAAGCATTTTGGAAATGGATACAAGAGCTCAATGGCGTATATAGACAGGGCACTGAACTGGCCTACTATCAAGTCCGATGACGGAGAGGCGCTCCACTCCTTTGGCCTCTATCTCACTGGATGCCTCAACACTATGGCTGACGTGGAGTACATGCAGGAGCTTGACAGCATATCAAATATGCGTGCCATCACAGCCAAGCTTCTGTACAAGCACAGGGGCGGGGAAGAAGAGGGCGAAGCCAGTTCTATGGTCAGTGGATGCATCAATGCAGAAACGAGGACCTGCAGAGCTACTGGAGCCGGCAACATCGAAAGCATCTAGGCTATCGTTCCGGTCCACATCAAAGCCAAGAAAGGCAACAAGATGGTGGCGGCCTACGCGTTTCTCGGCCCAGGCAGCAACGTCACTTTCTGCACAGAGAGGTTAATGGCAGCGCTTAACGTCACCGGCAGGAAGACAAGTATCCTGCTAAGGACCATGGGAGGCGAGCAGGTCATGAGCGGCCAGAGGGTGTCTGGGTTAGAAGTCTATAGCTTGGATAGTGACAACTTCCTAGAGCTACCCAACACCTTCTCTCAGAAGTCAATACCTGCTCGTAAACAGACCATCCCACTGCAAGAGGAAGTCGATAAGTGGCCACATCTCAGTGAAGTGCAAATACCGAAGATAGGCCTTCTCATCGGGACTGACGTACCCAAGGCAATGGAACGATGGCAGGTGGTACCCAGCGTGGAAGAAGGGCCGTACGCGGTGAAAACGCGATTGGGCTGGTTCGTCAATGGCCCCCTCAGAGGAGAAGATGGCCATGAAGCTACCAGTGGACTCATACAAGCCACGTACAACCGCACATCCGTGGCCACGCTAGATGAACTTTGGAGTCAACAGTTCAAGAACGACTTTCCAGAGTGTCAAGACGACCGGTTTGAGAAGTGGAGGGACGACATCCAGTTTCTGGAACTGGTCTCGCAGTCCGTGAAACTTACAGAGGGACACTACAGCAGCGGCCTACCAGTGAGGAACGCAGTCTTCAAGATGCCGAACAGCAGAAGAGTAGCTGAACAGCGAGCTCTCAACTACAGCTATCTGCTACAGAAGAGTGATGACAACAAGCTTCATGTTGCCTTGGTCATGGCGAAGGCGAGTGGCCCCACTCAAGCCCCTCACTATGAACTCTCGCGGGAGCGAGCCACGCACAGCCTTCAGAGCGAGGCGCCACAGTACCTCTCAGCCGGCTGCTCCCGGCTGGGAAGCGACTTGCTACGGTCGCGCAAAGCGCCTATTGGCTCAGAAAAGTTGTCAGTCACCAGCCACGTGACAGCCAGGGAGTTATGAGACGTTTGATTGATTGATAACTTTATTATGTTATGCGTTATCATCATATCATCATGATAAACTTCAAGCTGTCAGACACACACACACACACATGCGTCGTCTGTTTTGCCTCAATACTGTATATATAATTCTGTTTTGCCTCAATATACACAGTATACATATATTATATATTGATGCAAAACAGAATTATTCAGCAGTGTGTTGTGTGTGCGTGCGGCCAGGAACGCGCAACAAGATGGTATACATTATGGTATATGAATAGTATATTCCACTATAGCAGTATATGGTGTGCTGTACATTTGAATCTGATCTAATTTTGCATTATAATGAGCTGGACAGGTGTGTAATGTGTGTGTGGTGATGTGAAAGCGTATCTGCCTTGCGAGACTAGGCGAGAGGCTCTCGTGAAATCGGAAGTGTCCGCCTTTTTAACTCCTCCCCCGGCTTCACTCGGCTACTCTCGTCTACTTTCGAGGCGAACCGAAATCCATCTCGAACAAGCCTAATGTCATTGAGCATCCTGATGGCCTGGGGATAGAAGCTCCTTCTGAGTCTCTCTGTACCGGCCATGAGACTCCAGTAGCGCTTGTCTGACCGCAGCAGTTCAAAGAGGCAGTTGTTTGGGTGACTAGAGTCTTTGATTATTCTCTTAGCCTTGGCCCTGCAACGCTTGTTGACAAGAATGGGTGTTTTGGGTCTTTGAAGTGGAACCTCGTAGGCTGTCATATAGACGGAGACGGACAGAGGCATGTTAAACATTTCTGTTTCTTCTCAAAATGTGCAGTTTAAAGGAGGGAGCACTTGTCAAGGTGAAGTGGGAAAATGTACTCTATACTAGAGAATACACTAGAGTATACTGCCCCCTTCTGGTGATTTATTTCTCCACAGTAGAGACTGCGTTTCCAGTTAAATTCCTAATTCCACTGTACTTATATACTGTAGGCTAATTATACTGTACTTATATACTGTAGGCTACTTATACTGTACTTATATACTGTAGGCTACTTGTACTGTACTTATATACTGTAGGCTAATTATACTGTACTTATACTGTAGGCTACTTGTACTGTACTTATATACTGTAGGCTACTTGTACTGTACTTATATACTGTAGGCTACTTGTACTGTACTTATATACTGTAGGCTACTTGTACTGTACTTATATACTGTAGGCTACTTGTACTGTACTTATATACTGTAGGCTACTTGTACTGTACTTATATACTGTAGGCTACTTGTACTTATCCCACAAGATCTTCTTTGATAATCATGTGAAAGAGAGGATAGGTTTTTCTTTAGTTTTTTAAAACATTTTGTTTACCCCCTACACTAGCACTGCTAATAAATGCAGATTTGTCCATTTCTCAGAGGTGAAAGCTCTAATCTAATGTGTCAAAACCGTTTGAATGTCTCAGGAAGGGACTTAGTTAATAGGATATAGGCTTAGAACTAAGAAAAATACAGAATCGTCCCTTTAAATACTCTAATATGGTTACCCAGTGTTGCCTGTAGGGCCTTCTGGTCCTGTGCCGTGCTGTTTCCATACCAGGCAGTGATGTTTCCAGTCAAGATGCTCTCTACAGCTCCGGAGTAGAAGGACTGGAGTATCTTCCCAGATACTCTGAACTTCCTAAACTGTCTCAGGTGGTAGAGGCGCTGCTTCGCCTTTTTTACGACTGAGTCTATGTGTGTTGTCCATGTCAGGTCCTCTGAGTTTTAGGAGAGAGTGTGTGTGTGTGTGTGTGTGTGTTGTCCAGTATCTGCTGTTATTGGTAGCTGCTCAGTTAGCAAGGTGTTGCTCAGTATGGAGGAGACGCTGCTTTTTTGTCTGTTACTTTTCACCTGCTACTGTAAGTGTTATTACCCTGTTTGTGTGCAACAATGTGGCCAATCAGGCACTTTTGTAACCGTCTCTCAATATCTGATCATTCTCAATATCTCAATATCAGCATTATTAGTGTTTATGTCCTTGATATACTTGTATTTATGTGGATATAAATAAATCATTCAAATGTGTGTGTGTGCGTGTTTGCTTTCAGACATGGTACCTACTGTATATAATACCACAAACAAACCAATTATTCAAGCACACTCACACATGGGTTTCTCAGTCTGTTATGGCAGGTGACCTTCTTTCTATCTATCTATCTTCTCTAAATCTTATAATGCAAATATTTTTTTAATTATTATTATATTTATCTAATATATTATAATATAACATAAGACATCTATAAATAAAACAATTAAATACAAATGGAAGATTAATCAAAACCGTTTACCTCGTATTAAAAAAAGTCATTAAAATTGTAGTTGCTGCACTTTCGCCTTTTACATGACATTTGTATAACTTTTTTCAATATGAGGAAAACAGTTTTAATTAATCTTTCAGTGTCTTACGAGTTGAAATAAAGTTTTGAAATGAAAATATGAACTTCCTTGGGCCGGGGGAGGCAACTCTCCACCTATATCCTGGTTCCCAGCTCCCAGGAGTGGAGAGCACTGTTTCAGACTGGTTGGTCTCCGATGGATCGTACCTTTTTTGGGGGAAAGAATGGAGCACGGTGACCCACAGGGACCAATGCGTATTCTAGAGCCGTGTCTCGGGTCACGCGGGGAGATGAAACAGATATAGTCGGAGGATGTAACGTCACAGTGACATGGGTTGTGAACAACTCGTCCTCTCACGTTGCGTGAAGACTCCACGAGAATGGACCTCAGGGATTACAAGGAAGGGAGAGAGGCCAAGTACCAGGATGTAAGGAGCGGCAGACAGGCAGACAGAAATGACTGTGTAGGCGAAGCATACTTCATCTAACTTGAAGGAACATGCCAACATTTTGGGAAATTAGCTTACCGTCTTCTCCAGAGAGAGACAAGAAGATAGATACCAGTTTGTTTCCTCTCTGTGCGTTCAGTAGAAAGCTATCTGGCTGCATGTTAGCCTAGCTTAGCACAATGAATGGAAGCGGACATGTACGGGTAGCCTACGCATTTGTCCAACTAACACCTCTCCTGAAGGCTACCCGTACATGTCCGCTTCCATTCATTGTGCTAAGCTAGGCTAACATGCAGCCAGATAGCTGAATGTTGGCGTGTTCTTTTAATCAATGTTTAGCTGCTGTGGACATTTTGTGTGCGAGATTATGTGCAAAATAAATCTGCAGTTTTTTGGTGAAGTGCCCCTTTAAGGATCACAACCCCATTCTCCAAGCAGAGATCTAATCAAACTATTTATAATATGTATATATTTTCTTATCGGTTATCTATTTTTCCAGTTAGAAGAATGAATGGCAACAGCACGTCCCTGAATCTTTTCTTTATTGTCGCGACTCAATAACTTTCCATGGCATGTGTCAGAACAAGCGAGTGACAGACGACATAAACGTAAAACATGAAACGGCACACGTTTCCTCAGTACAAAGAATTGCATTTGTAAGTGCTATATTTTCACAGGATTTAAATCATACAGATGCCTAAAATCGTACAGATGCCTAAAGTAATTTTCTGTACATGCGTTCTCCTTAGTGAACTGCAGAGAAGACGGTGA
This sequence comes from Notolepis coatsorum, assembly GCF_963971535.1. Taxonomy (NCBI): domain Eukaryota; kingdom Metazoa; phylum Chordata; class Actinopteri; order Aulopiformes; family Paralepididae; genus Notolepis; species Notolepis coatsorum. The sequence goes on from NW_028174878.1 coordinate 1,143,771, forward strand.
ACTGCAGAGTACCTTAATGAAAATTCTAATTCAGCAGTGAGAAACGAAAGAAAACACAGCGGTTTGTCAGTTGCTGGTTATTTAACAGTCTTGCAATTTTTTTTTGTATCCACTTTTTCTCCCCATTTTCTATTTTTCTTCCATCCCAATTTCGTATTTCCAATTCTTCCCTCCCCTGTCTTGAACGTTGCTAGACTACTGTATGCCTCCCACTGGTTGGCTGTAGTGAGGATAGAAGCCTTGCATCACGTGTCCCCTCCGGTACACGAGGAGGCAGCCTGTCGCATCTTTTCACCGCAGCAGCTCGAACTCTCAGTGGCGAGGAGTAACGCGTGGGAGGCTCACGCTGCCCCCCGCTACTTCCTGTTTCCGCCGCACCGGTGTCACCCAACCGACCTGTAGGAGTCGCTGTCCACAACGTCCAATCCCCACCCACCGGCTTTCCCACCCTCTATCACTGCCAATTGTGTTAGTATGACGGCCGGCCAGCCGGTAGCAACGCCGAGAGCTGGGCTCGATACCAGCATCTCCTGCGTTAGTGGCGAGCGCCTTGCCCACTGCACCACTCAGCCGCGCACAGTCTTGCAATTTGTGCTTCTTTCTAGTGATAAGAGTCATCGGTCCGGTCCGGCCAATATCTGGCATTTGGAAATAAAAGACATCGGCTGATAACGGCGTACGCTCTGATTATCAAAAGTGGTCTAGCGCTCGCCCCTTGTGTTAATCTCGTATAAAGTCTAATTTGATATATATTTTTGGATTCCTATTTTCAGTCCGTTTATTTTGTTCGATACATTTACTTACTAAAGAAAAGAAGAGAAATGTTTTGTGTCTCATGTGTTATTATTAGACTGTTGTACTTTATCAGATGCAAAAGAAAATCATCATATCTGTATTGGCCATTGAAATCGGTCGAGTGTATGAAGCATAAAAAACTCTGGGTGCTGAAGGCACATATCCATTAAGGGACCTGGGCTGTAGCTTTGCATAGTGTATCCTTGAAAAATAAGACTTTGTAAGTGTAATCGATGCCAAGCTCCTTCTCAGTCACCTCACATCTAATGGTACTTTGTCTAATAATTACCTGTTAAAACAATACGTTCTTGAAGTGATATTTCACTCTTATAGAACATTTTAATTATAATTTTTTTTGGAGTCAGAAGACGACCCTGCCTGCCTTGTGTTTCAGCCTTCACCGTCCACATTCAGGATAGTTTTAATTAATGTTGTGACAGAGGTACTTGGTTGTAGAGTTGGGTGATAATTCAATATTATTATTAAGTTTATCGTATCATATCGTGATGAGATATATTATTATTATTATATTATATTGCACAGAATTTGGGGCAGAACATATATTATAAGAAATATATAAGAAATATTTTCAAATCCTTAGACCAAATTTGACAACTCCCCTTCCCAATCAGAACGCATCAGAACGCTTCCAAAGCCACGCCCCACTGGGTAGCTAGCAGGCAGCTATGTGCTTTGTGTACACACGCAACTGTATACTGTATACGTGTGTCACTAGAGGGTTTGATAGACAGCTCGCTCGTTCCAATCATTTGACTTGGTCATTGGTTTGATTGGATGCCATTGCCCTTACTGGAACGACAGATTTCTTTTTTTATTTCGGTGTCGAACATCTTATTTCTTGAGTACTATCAAATACTGTTGAGATATAATAAGAAATCTAAAATGTTGCCAAAAATCGGCAGCTGCCTATTGATCCTTTAACTAAAATCTCTCTCAAAATGAGATCTTGCATCATCATGCGGTTCAGCGTGATGAACAGCAATTTGATCATATATCTTGTAGTTTTGGCCACGTGAACAGATAATATCGTGATGTATATTATCACCCAGCCCCACTCGGTACTGTTGGGACAAGCTGCAAAGCCAGAACTCATCGTAGTTTACTACTTGTGTGTTTTGCCACGCTAATGTATTAGAGGTATGACTTTCAGACTAACGGTTTCTAAATGACCAGTCAATAATAGGTGGCGATGACTGGTCTGTTTAGTTGATAAATCACTAATGTGCCTACATGTGCACTAATTAATTTTTTTTTACATGTTATACCGTAGTGAAAAAAACAACAACTTTGAATCTCTCAATAGTGCCAGTGTAAAACCAAAGCCATGTTTTCATCTGTATCCGTTAGGCCATAATAATAGACACGTGTTCAGTTTCAGAGATATTCGCAGTAGCTTTTAAGGTTGGTAGTGAATAAACATTTGTGCGAATCCCACCTATTGCAGGGTAAATATCAGGAATGTATCACGACCCACATAATCTGACGAGCATGCCGTTTTTACCATGCTACGTCGCCAGTGGCCACAGGGTGGCACCGCAGTCACTCTCGGCTTCGCTGCTATTTCAACACGTCTGTAATGGCGGTATAAATAATTCGACCGTTTCAAACAATTAAACAATATGGCGTATATCAGTACAAGGCACAATGCTCATTCAGTAGGCAACCGCCCGCCCCGCCCACCCGGCCACCCGTTGACCTGTGTGCGCCGAGGCCGGCCGAGCGGACCGTGCCGTCTCTCCGTTAGTAAGTATCAGTTTTTCGACGTCCTCCGCCCCTCTGCGGTGGGTCACAGCGGCGCGCCGGGCAGGTAGAGGGAGCAGAGGAGCATGTTCTGGCCCAGCGCCGGGATCCGTCGGAAGGCCTCCCAGGCGTCCGAGAAGACGTTGTACTTGAGGAAGACCCGGTGCGCCGGGCTGGCGGGCGGGCTGACGTCGCGGCTCATGATGTAGATGCCGTCGTTGTGCAGCGCGCAGGTCAGATTCAGGCCCGTCTTGGACGTGTTCTCCTTCAGCCGGAGCCACTCCCCCGTGGCCACGTTGTACGACTGCACCGTCAGCGTGTCCTCCGTCTGGCTGGGCCGCCACCGCCGGTCCGGCTCCAGCTGGTGCGTGTAGCCGCCCACCAGGTAGATGGTGTCCTCCACCGAGAGCATCTGCTGCTTGCGGACGTGCGCCGGGCAGGAGCGGAACACCGTCCAGGTGTCGGAGGACGGGCAGTAGCGAAGGACGCTTGTGTTCCGGTCTGTGGGACGAACAGAAACAGCATACTTTTAATAAAAACACGGCAGCTGACCACAGTGGCGGCACGGGGTCTTGGGTGGTTTACAGCAGGACGGCCCCAAAGTGAGGCCCCCCGTGGGACAGATGTGGCCCCAAAGTGAGGCCCCCCGTGGGACAGATGTGGCTCCACAACATTATTATACCCTCCAGAGGGTTCCAGATAATTATTAGACATTTAGTTTTGATCTATTTTGACACACTTTACACTACTACTACACGAGAAGGGATTCTTAAAGTAACTTGACTATTACAAGGTACAGTACAAACGCACTTGTAACGTGTCTGGCTGTGACGTTCAACTGAATAATAACACAAACATATAATAGGCACATTTGTTTAGACTGCCCGCCACCCGTGATACATTGCGGCCGTTGGCCCTCCTCCCATGTGCCAAAGGTTTTGAGGCAAACCCTGATTCATAGTAACTGATAGGGCTGGGCGATATGGCCTCAAAATAAAATCCCAGATTTTTATTTTTATTTTTTTAAATCTGATTTACGATTTTAATCAATTTTTTTCTCTTGAGCAAAACAAATATTATTTTTTTATTTTACACAAAAAAATTATCAAACCAAGATGAATGTCCCTATTGGGATTGAAGTGCAACCCTAACTTTCACCAATGTTCACTTAATTTTTTTATAATATATATATATATATATATATATATATATATATATATATATATATATATATATATATATATATATATATATATATATATATATACATATATAATATAAAAGGTTACTCTTGATCAAACAAAGATGAATGTCCCTATTGGGATTACTAGTGCAATACCTTGCTTTTTTACCAAACTTCACTTAAAACAAATAAAAGGCGCCTCTTGATCATCAAACAAGAATGAATTTCTCTATTGGGATTAATAAAGTGCAAATCTAACTTTCACCAAACATCACTTTTTGTCAAATAAAAGGTGACTATTAAAAAAGAAAAAGAAAAAAAAGATAAAGATTTTGAAAATCGATTAAATTTTTTCAAAATCGTCCTAAATCATTCATTCGAATTAATCGAAATATAATAATGTATTTGTTCACATTCTACCCGGCTGGAAAATAATGTCGACCTTCAGTGTCGACCATACCAACCTCTAGAGGTGTAACCTCCCATGACGTAGATCATACCAACCTCTAGAGGTGTAACCTCCCATGACGTAGATCATACCAACCTCTAGAGGTGTAACCTCCCATGACGTAGATCAGGCCCCGGCACTCGCAGGCGGAGAACTCGGCCAGGGGGTCTGGCATGGAGGACACAGGGGTCCACCAGTCCTGCTCCGGGCTGTAGCACTCCACCGTCCCCAGACACTGGTGGCCTGAGTGGCCTCCCACGGCGTAAAGCTTCCCTCGCACCGCCAGCAGTTTGAAGTTGGACCTGCGAGCAGATGATGATGTCAACTCACAGTCGGCTCTGAATTTTTAACAGATTCGGGTGCATTGGACTGTAGAAGGATATGTGTACAGTATGGATGCACCAACAACACGATCAGATTCCACTTTTGTTCCACTGTCAATATACAAATTCTGAGTCCTTAATTTTTAAGTATCAGCTGCTGCAGATACAGTTATTTTAAGTAACTGAAAAAGTACTTAAAAAGGAACACGCCAACATTATCATCTTCTCCAGAGAGTCAGACGAGAAGATAGATACCAATTCCCTCTCCCTCTGTGCGTTCAGTAGAAAGCTAGGCTAGCTTAGCACAAATGAATGAAAGCGGTTACAGACCAGATAGCCTGGCTTGAAACTCCGGGAGCTAGCTGGTCCATATCCTTGCAGCTGGATGACTTTCTACTGAATGCAGAGTGAAAATTGGTATCTCTATCTATCTTCTTGTCAGACTCTGGAGAAGACGGTAAGCGCATTTCCCATCATGTTATTGTGTCCCTTTAACATTTAACATATTTGGGTGCACTGGATCATGTGTACAGTACGGATGATGCACCAACACAATCAGATACCACTTTTTCCACTGTCAATATACTCATTCGGAGTCCATAATTTTAAGTATCGGCTACGGATACAATCCATTAATTTTACTGAAGAAGTACAATAAGCTTGGATTCACAGCACAAAAATTAACAAGAACACCGTCTCCATTATTTAAGAGATCTAACAATGCTTCCGTGTGCCAAAAATACTTAGTAGTAGTAAGTGACTTGACATTCTGTGTTTCTGGCACAAGAGAGCATTGTTAATACGCATTGTTGATTTCCAACGCGGTGCACACATAGCTCTGTCTGGTTTTAGTATAGATGGGAACTTCTCCAGATATACCCTGCTTTTAGCCTGGCGTCGGCCTGATATACTGTATATATATCGGTGCATCCCTGGTGTTCGGGTCAAAGGTCGATCTAGGCCTACCTCTTCTGGTTCAAAGGAGCGATGTGGTTCCATTGGTTTGTACAGGGGTTGTAGCAGTGTGCCACAGAGATCTCCTGGCCCGTCATCCTGTATCCACCGACCACAAACAGATAGTTGTCTAGGACCGCAGAGCCATAGCCTCTGACGTTGATCATGTCCAGGGGGAGGTTGTTCGCCAGGGGCTTCCAACGCTGCTCCAAGTCCCCGTACCTCAGCATGGACCAGGGCTCCTCCTGCTCGGGGACGTCCAGCGCCAGACAGGCGAAGTCTCCGATGGCCACCAGGGTGGCCGTGCCTTTCATGCGCATCTCCCGGACCTGGTCTCGCAGGGCAGAGGGCAAACTGTTGAACTCCGGCCGCCTCAGCATCGCGTGGTAGTGGCAGGCCATGTACCTCAGGCAGGCTTTCCGCAGGTCATGGGTCCCGTAGACTCCGGAGAGACCGTAGAGCTCCACGCAGTTCTCCAGCCTGATCTCCGAGGAGAGGAGCTTGAGGATGGACGTGACTTGCAGGAAAGAGGCCACCTCGATCAGGTCTTCGAGTGTCTCGTTGACGACCTGCACTTTGGACGTGTTGATGAACTCCAGCACCAGCTCCAGCCCCGGGACACTGAGCCCGGCTTGCAGCTGCACAGAGTCCCCTGTGGACTCTCGCATGCCAGAACTATACAATGCACTAAAGTAATCACTTTTTTCAATGAGCTTCCTTTTGTTTACCTCATTTTTGTCATCCATGACGATTGCAATCATTTGGTCAGATGACATATTTACCTGGCTAGTGGTTTCGGCTTGATGACTTGATGTTGCACAGCTAGATTTTTGTAACTTATTGCCTACCCTCTTACAACATCATGCTGAGTTAGCTAGCTAAGGCACTGAGGGAGTAATACATCGTTACATTTCACCAGAGAAGGAGGTCTCAGGTCTGCACTCTGCAGCTCCAAAGGCACCTATATATGGTGATGTTCAGCCCATAGATCTGGATGATGAAGTTTGGCTAAGTTATGCTAAAAAGACTGCAGCTAGCTATGCTGGTCAAATAAACCGCTTATCTCTGATCAGCAATCATCATTGGTCCACTGCACGGGCATTCCAAAATATATGGACTAAATGGTAGCGATTATTTCTGCCATTTGTTGTTGCATTTCTATAGCGTTCTCTTGGCCGTTTGTAAATAAGTTGAGAGGGTGTGCTGCCGAACTGTCAACATTAACTGTTTTGGTTTTGTGAATGCGTCATTTCCTGGATTTATTCTTCTTCTGAAGATTACGTTATTATAGAGCTCTGGTAGTACTGCCACCTGCTGGTGAATATAGGCTATTAGAATAGAATAGACTTTTAATTGTCATTGCACAGTATACAACGAAATTTCAGGGGAGCTCCCACAGACCGTAGTACATCAGTGGAGGCTGCTGACCAAATTTTTAGGTGAAGCACAAATTATTATATTATATTATATATTAAATAATATTTTTAAAACATCCCCCACTGTGTGTCAGTGGTCAGTGGACACAGATGAAAACATATTAACATTAGGTGACAGCGGACCTGACCAGATGAAAACATATTAGGTGACAGCGCACCTGACCAGATGAAATCATATTAGGTGACAGCGCACCTGATCAGATCAAAACATTTTAGGTGATAGCGCACCTGACCAGATCAAAACATATTAGGTGAAGGTGACAAGGAAGCCACAGACTCATACCCCCCCGACACTCAACTAACCGCCTCGGACAGTCCTTCATACCAGTGGCCATCAGGCTCCACAACAGTGGGCAGGGACTGCTGCCAGACATCGACCTAGAACTAATAGGAACCCAAGTAGGACAATAACACTACCTTATGCATACTGCACCTTATGTGGATACTGTGATACTGTAAATAATGAATAATGTATATTTCAGTTAGTTAGATAGTAAATTATATTGACCTATTTGTTTACACTGCTTGTGTTGTTTTACACTGCTGTACCCCCCCCCTCACCCATGCTGCTATGATGCCTGAATTTCCCCAAGGGGATCAATAAAGGAATATCTTATCTTATCTTAAAAGGAAAGATGAAATTACCTACCTGGGTTCCATCCTATAGAGGCAAATCTTTCCTGTGACAAAATGGGATCCAATGTAATAAAACTAAGTCAACCAACGAACTAGATTCCTGTACCGGATCTCCTCTCTGGTAAACAAGAATACCTTGAAGACTCTAACAGGAGCACTCATTCAAGGGTACTACGACTATGCTTGCACCTCATGGTACCAAAGCACCTCAAAGGCACAAAAAACAAGATTACAAACATCACAAAACAAACTGGTCAGACTACTGCTTGACCTTACTCCTAAAACCCACCTCACCCCTGTCCACTTTGACAACCTAGGATGGCTTAGAGTAGACGACAGAGTACAGCAACTTGCAATGGGCCTGGTCTACAAGATACACTACACCACTAAGATACCCATGTGCATGTCGAAATACTTCCCAAAGGTCAGTGAATACCACGACCACAACACCAGAGGGAGTTCCACAAATCATGTTCAACCCAGATAAAATAATAATAAAAAAAAAAAAAAAACGTTGGTTTATACTTCGGTCCTAATGTTGGCGCAAAGTTTAATTTAGCCTGACTTGTTATAGCTGTACAGCTTACTAACTACTAAACAACAACTTTCTCATAGTCTCAACTTTCACATAGTCAAAATGGGTCCAGCTGCATGTGAGGAGGATAGGTTTAGCTCGGGCCAATCTCAAGTTTCTCAAGTTTCTTTATTAGTTGTCATACAGAAGTACAGAATACTTTTATACAAAATGCTTCTTTATGTTACATTTTGTATAAAAGTATTCTGTACTTCTGTATGACAACTAATAAAGAAACTTGAGAAACTTGAGATTGGCCCGAGCTAAACCTATCCTCCTCACATGCAGCTGGACCCATTTTGACTTTGCAATGCAGAAATCTCTGATTGGATTTGCAAGGCTGCCAATCATATTCTACCTCCGTGTATTGGATGTCAAGGGCTGTCAATCAATCAATCCTCCATTCAATGGCAAGAGTTTAACTGCACAGACCGTTCTTAGATGAAGTTAATAGCCTATTTTGATTCGCTGTTATTTATTATTTATTTAACAATGGGTCACACCTGTGAAGTTTTCTTCACGAATAATTACTGCAGGCAATACTGCAGTGCAGGCCTGCTCAGAGCTGTCAATTTTGGCCATTTTTGAAGAAAAAAAAATTCACTGGCATTTTTTTTTTAATTTAATAATTAAAAAAAAAAATATATATATATAGTTTTTTTTTTTTTTATATATATATATAGGTATATGTAAATTAATAATAATTATGAATTATGAGTGAATTTGTGTTTCACGTGTTGTCATAGAGAAACCTCCACTGTTTCAAACTCTGATAGATCAGAAGAATATCAAGGAAAATGAAAATATCTACTATCGCGCACCACAGCATACAACGACGGCCTGGTGGCAGGCAACATGAATGACCACAAGGTGGCGCGATACAACGTAAGGAGGACAGTAATAGAGGCAAAACGGCGCTACAGGGATAAAATTGAACTCCAGTTTGAACAGGCTGACTCCAGAGCTATGTGGCAGGGCCTCAAAACGATGACAGACTACAAAGGCACCTCCCTCAAACTGAACAGTGACATCTCCTTAGCAAATTATCTCAATACCTTCTATGCAAGGTTTGAGGCTGGTAATAACAACACCAGCCTACAAGCCACGGAAATGGGGGGGGGGGGGGGGGGGGGTCTGCTGATGGAGACTCAGTGTTCAGGGTAACAGAGCATGAGGTGAGGCGGACCTTTAAAAAAGTGAATATCAGGAAGGCAGCAGGACCGGACGGCATCCCCGGCCGCGTCCTAAAAGTCTGTGCTGACCAACTGGCCCCGGTATTCACTGACATATTTAACCTGTCCTTAGAAGAAGTCCACTATCATCCCTGTACCTAAAAAATCCAAGCCTGCTTGCCTCAACGACTACCGCCCTGTAGCTCTCACCTCCATAGCCATGAAGTGCTTTGAGAAGCTAGTAAAGGGCTACATCTGCTCCTCCCTCCCCATCAACCTGGACCCCCTGCAATTTGCATACCGCCCCAACAGGTCCACGGAGGACGCCATAGCCCATGTGCTGCACACAGCAGCATCACACCTGGACAAGAGGAAGGGGAACTATGTGAGAATGCTATTCATCGACTACAGCTCGGCATTCAATACCATAGTCCCCTCCAAACTCATAGCCAAGCTCAGGGACCTGGGCTTGAACTATGACCTCTGCCAGTGGGTCTTGGACTTCCTGACGGGCAGACCCCAGGTGGTGAGAGCAGGCAACTGCACCTCCTCATCCATCACCCTCAACATAGGGGCCCCCCAGGGCTGTGTTCTGAGTCCCCTCCTCTACTCCCTGTACACACACGACTGTGTGGCTCAGCGGAGTAACAACACAATCATCAAATTTGCTGACGACACAGTAGTGGTGGGCCTGATCTCTGCAAACGACGAGAGGGCCTACCTGGAAGAGGTCAAGGTCCTGGCGGGATGGTGCCAGGAGAACAGCCTCTCCCTGAACGTCAGCAAAACAAAGGAGATGATTGTGGACTTCAGGAGGTCGGGGGTCAAGGACTACAGCCCCCTCAGCATCGACGGGGCACCGGTTGAGAGAGTGAACAGCTTTAAGTACCTCGGAGCCCACATATCCGAGGACTTGACATGGACCACACACATTGACAGTGTTGTGAAGAAGGCACGACAACGCCTCTACTTCCTAAGCGCCTAAGGAAGTTCCAAGTCAGTCAGAAGATCCTTAAGAACTTATACTCATGTACAATAGAGAGCATCCTGACTGGCAACATCACCTCCTGGTTTGGGAATAGCACTGCACAAGACCGAAGCAGACTACAAAGAGTGACACGTTCAACCGAACGCACAACTGGAGGGGGGCTCCCCACCCTCCAGAACATTTACAACAAGCGGTGCAGGGGTAAGGCTAAGAGAATCATCAAGGACTCCAGCCACCCGAACAACTGCCTCTTTGAACTGCTGCGGTCAGGCAAGCGATACCGGAGTCTCAAGGCGAGCACAGAAAGACTCAGAAGAAGCTTCTATCCCCAGGCCATCAGGCTGCTCAACGAACAATAAACACTATACAACAACCATCAAATGCACACAGCACACACATCCACACGCACACACTCACTTTAAACAAACAACACACTGCAGCACCCACTCTCCACACTTTAGATCACCTAAACACACTTTATATTTATTGATAAAGGATTTGCACTACAACTCGTACACCTTACTGTAAATTGTACCTAAATTGTACCTCATCCCATTTCTGCTTTGCACTATATAGTATTGTATATTAGTACACTGCATAGTATATTGTATATTATATGGTAACTCAGTTACGTCTATTCTGCATCAAACATTGTACATATGTCTATACTGAACACTGTGACCTCATTTTTTACTTCTAATTTACATGCTATACTATGTTATTTCATACTTATCTTGTCCAGCACAGTCTCTGGAGCGTAACAGTAAGAAGCATTTTGTATAAAAGTATTCTGTACTTCTGTATGACAACTATTAAAGAAACTTGAACTTGAAACTATCTCCGCAAGTATGTAGATGGAGATGCAAGAAAGGCGATCAATGGCTATTTCCTACTCGACACAGAGAACGCGTATGTTGCAGCGTGGAAGCTTTTGAACAAGAGATATGGAAACCCATTCACTATCGCACAGTCCTATAGAGAGAAGCTCAACGAGTGGCCCAAGATCGGACACAAAGACAGCCTCGAGCTCAGAAGTTTCGTTGATTTTCTCCGCAGTTGTGAGGCGGCTATGATTCACATAAAAGCCCTGGAAATCCTGAACGACTGTAATGAGAATAGGAAGATTATCTCCAAGCTTCCAGACTGGTTGATGGCCATGTGGAGTAGAAAGTCTGTTGAAATGGAAGATCGGAATGGCCATTTCCCAACTTTCAGCCAGTTCATCGCGTTCCTGAATTACGAAGTAAGGATCGCCTGTCACCCAATTACCTCCATGCATTCAATCAAACAAGGCGAAGCAGAGCACCCAAAGGACAGAAGAAATAGGACTGTCGGAGCAAAGGTACTGGCTACAAGCTCCAACGAGAAGACGGTCATGACATGTGTCTTCTGCAAGAGGGATGGACACACCTTGCTCAAATGCAGAAGGTTCATGAAAGAAGGAGAACAAGAAAAAACCTCCTTCGTTAAAGAGAACAGGCTGTGTTTCGGTTGCCTTAAGCCTGGCCATCTCTCAAAGAATTGTAGCAAAAAGAGTGAATGCGACGTGTGCCACAAGTGGCACCCTACATCACTGCACTCGGATAGAGCCAAGGAATACAGGAAACCTACACACGTCAGAGAAAGGGAGTACCAAGATAAAGAGGAAACTAAATCGACACCTCCTGAAATACCCACTACAGCGGCTACGACTCACAGAGCTATCGTTGGTAATGTTGGCGCGATCACCTCTGCAATCATCCCAGTCTGGCTCTCGTCAACAACCTGCCCAGCAGAAGAAGTCCTTGTGTACGCGATGCTGGACTCCCAGAGCGACTCGACCTTCATTCTAAGGGAAGTTGCCGACACGTTGAAAGCCAACAAAGACCAGATCAAGCTACGACTCACCACGATGACTGCAACCTCTACAGTAAACTCTCTAAAAGTGAGTAATCTACAAGTCTGTGGCTACAATACAGGCAAGACGTTATCCCTGCCACCAGCCTATACAAGAGAGTTCATCCCAGTCAACAGAGCTCACATTCCAATGAGAGAAAAAGCAATGTCCTGGTCCCACCTGGAGCACCTTCAGAAAGACATAGCACCTCTGTTGGACTGCGAAGTAGGCCTGCTCATCGGGTACAACTGCTCCCAAGCGCTTCTACCAAGGGAAGTTGTATCCGGCAAATCGAACCAGCCCTACGTACAACGGACAGACCTAGGATGGAGCATCGTGGCATGTGGAAGTCCCTGTGTTGATTTCGGAGATGCCATCGGAACGAGTCATCATATAGAAGTAAAACAAGTGACACCGGATGTTGAGTCTTCAATCAACCTTCAAACAGAAGTACACTATGTAAATCGGCTCAAAGTGAAAGAAGTTAACCCTACAGAAATACTAAAGGCCCTAGAGTCCGACTTCTCAGAAAGGTTCAAAGAAGATAATCCCATCTCACAAGATGACCTGAAGTTCTTATCAAAGCTGAAAGAAAACATCACACAGAAGGAAAACGGAGTTACCTAACAACAAGATCAGCGCGATTCACCACCTGAAAGGTCTCGAAAGAAGACTGAACAAAGATGGAAATTATTACAAAGACTACTGTACTGTGGGAGCAGGGAGGTGTAGGTCATTTTGTCAATGGTGGTGGTGGGTGTGTCTGTCTGGAGGTGTGGGAAGAAGGGTAATTAATATCACCTGTGCCTGGGAACCACTCAGTGTTGTTTGTTACAGAGAGAGGGTGAGGCAGGGTGCCTATATTTCTGTTGACCGCACTACGTTACTCAATATATCATCTGCAAGAGCATGTAACCAAAGGTAGAAAATAAAAAACCTTGCACTGCAGCTACGGACTCATGCTCATTCATTGGACTCGCGTGTCGGACAGATCTCCCTGCCCAAGCCCTCTCAGCGGCTTTTTACTTGTCACATTAAAATAGTCGCGTTACATTGTCAACAGAACTGGCTATGGATCCCATAATAGCGCTTCGCTGGACTTGCGCATAGAACGATGGACCACTCAGCCACTTTGGATGTAAACCGTGAGTAAAGGAAAACACACAACGGAATGAATGACAGCACGGCAGCGCACGGCAGCACAACAGGTCAGTTCATTCATACTGTGTTTACGGAATGAGTGGATCGCTCGTTTACGCACATCAAGTGGCGGACGTGGATAATGGATTATTGACGCATTTATTTCTGTTGCTCGACTACTCAGTCAATATTTGATTGCTTTCATGAATGGAAAGTAGCGAAGCTGGATGTCAACATGAGCAAATCAAATGTTGGTGAATTAAATGCTGGTTCAAATGTCGGTGAATTAAATGCTGGTTCAGATGCCCGTGAATTAAATGCTGGTTCAGATGTCTGTGGATTAAATGCTGGTTCAAATGTAATTGGAGCTGATGATGCAGTTGTTAAAAGAAAACGGAAATTCACTGAAAAGGCCTTGGTGAATGAAATTGATAAACGTCAGACAGCCCGCCATGCAAAAGTGAATAAAATAAAGGGTGTCATCACTGCTTTGAAGGAGCTCATGGTGACTGATGATAATGCTTTACAGGTGCAAACTCAGCTGGCTATTTTGATACAGTTGCATGACGACACAATTTCACTGCATAATTCACTCATGACTTTGGTATCTCAGGAGGAGCAGCATAAACAAAATGCATGGTTTGCAAGCATCAACCAATATAACAAAGGTTTTATAGAGGATGTGGAACAATGGCTCTCTGAAAATGACAGACTGGCCTCAAAACATGCAACAAGGGACATGGAGACTCATGACGAGGAGTCTAAAGATCCTCCAGGCTTGGGGTTGGATGAGCTACAGCTTAACAAAATGTCCTCAGACATGGAGCAGGATGTCTTGTCTGGAAAAATGCAGGATGGAATTCTGCCAAGTGACAGCATCTCAAATGTTGGAAAAAGAGGACATGGTTCATAATCTAGGTCCTCCATGATTTCAAGCTCCTCTACGTCTTCCAGTGTCAAAGCAGAAGCCAAAATGGCTGCTCTCCTTACGCGTCAACGGTTGCTTAAGCACAAACAAGATCTGGATCAGCAGGAGGAGGAAATAAGGAAAAGGAAAGAGCAATTTGAACTTGAAGTGGAGATAGCAGCCTCACAGGCTATGATGGATGTATTTAGAACCTCAAAAAGCAATGTGAGTGGGAACACATCTAAAAAACCTGAGGATAAACGCTGTTTCCATTTGAGCAGCATGGAGAGAGGAGCCCATGCTGTTCTCAATATTGATGTGGATTAATTTGTGCCTCGTGGCCGAGGAGAAGTTGATCATATACTCACATCCAATTCTCATTCCACTAGGCCAAATGAAAGAGAAAATATTGTGGATGTTGGATCTCGAATAGTCCACCAGAGATCACCCAGGCTGCTTGGGATGGCTCCTAATATGACAACTGGTGTCTCAACACCTCAGTTTGTGGCTGGTACACATGCTCATGTGCCAATCACAGATGAAAGTAATAACTTGTTGTCCATAATGGCAAGACAAAACGAAATCACAGCTATGCTGGTGCAACAGCAGAATGTCTCGTCTTTGCCAAACAGAGAGATCCAAGTGTTTGAGGGAGATCCTCTTCAGTACCATGCTTTTATGAGAACCTTTGAGTACAACATTGAAGAAAGGACAAGTGATGTAAGAGACTGTCTGCACTTCTTGGCACAGTACACCAGGGGGCAACCACGAGAGCTAGTTAAAAGCTGTCAACAAATGCCTGCAGACAGAGGATATTGCAAGGCAAAGGCTTTGTTGGAGGAACACTTTGGAAATGAGCAAAAGATTGCTGCAGCTTATTTGGACAAGGCCCTCTCTTAGCCAATGGTTAAGGTAGAAGATGTCAAAGCACTACAAACTTATGGTCTCTTTTTGAGAGGATGTTGTAACGCAATGGATTACATACAGTACATGTCTGAGCTCAACATGCCTGCAAACATGATGACAGTAATACAAAAATTACCGTACAAGCTAAGAGACAAATGGAGGACGGTGGCTTGTGATATTCAAGAGAGACGTCATAATAGAACTACTTTTCCTGACATTGTGAATTTCATTGAGCTGTATTTGGTAATATACAGGATACTCCAACCACAGTGCGAAGCAAAGACGGCAGCAAAGACAGCCAACAGCGTCAATACAACAGAGGAAGTAGTTTTGCAACTATAGTCACTTCCGTGGAGGGAAAGGACTATATGAAAAGGGAAGGAGGCTCACTGGATGAAAAGACCTGCCTGTGTTGCGAGGGTGAACATGCACTGGAGTTGTGCCCGCTACTGGCGAAGAGGGCACATGAGGACAAGATTGCATTCCTGAGAGAGCACAGAATCTGTTTTGGCTGTTTGTGCAGAGGGCACATAAGTAAGGACTGCAGGAGGCGACTGTCATGTAAAGTATGTGGATCTAGACATCCTAGCATCCTTCATATTTACCAGAAGGACAAGGAGGCAGAGAGAAAAGGAGCAGTGGCAGCTGATACTGACATTGCAGTGGGCAGTACTCTGGTAGCGGTGCAAACTAGTGGTCTCACTGGGGCCGGTGAGCAGGACTGCAAACTATCCATAGTGCCAGTCAAGGTCAAGTCTAAAAGGGGCCATACCATTGTGGAGACGTATGCCTTTTTGGACCAAGGGAGCTCAGGATCATTCTGCACAACAAACCTGATGGATAGACTGAATATCTCAGGAAGAGCAACTGAAATTCTCTTACGTACTATGGGCCAGGAAAAGGTCGTGGGATGTTGCATTGTGTCAGACCTGGAGGTAGCGGTCCTGGACAGTGGCCTCTACTGTGACTTGCCAGACGTCTTTACACAGAAGAAAATGCCTGTCAGCAGGAGCCATATACTACGGCAGCAGGACTTGTACAGATGGCCATACTTGCATGGGGTACATCTACCTGAAATTGATGGAGAAGTTGAGCTTTTGATTGGCTTGAACGTACCTAGAGCTCTGGAGCCAGTAAAGGTCATTCCAAGTGAGGATGGAGGGCCGTATGCTGTTCAGACCATGTTGGAATGGACTGTTAATGGGCCACTGTCTGGAGTAGAAGACTGTGAACAATCTAGCGTCACTGCTAACCATATCTCAGTGGTGAAGTTGGATGAACTGTGGAAGCAGCAGTTTCAAATTGACTTCCCTGAGTGCATCCATGACGAACAGCTGAGTCCATCAAGAGAAGATCGCCAGTTCATGGAAATGGTTGAAAACAATGTTGAGCTTGTGGATGGTCACTACACCATTGGTTTACCTCTAAAGAACGGGATGTGTGCATGCCTGACAACCGCAGGGTAGCAGAGCAACGTGCCTTGAGTCTGAAAAGAAGGTTCCAGAAAGATGCTTCATTTCATGCAGACTATGTCACCTTTATGCAGAACATGATTTCCTGTGGTTATGCTGAAAAGGTGCCTGTTGAAGAGCTGGCACGTAGCCATGGCAAGACATGGTATATTCCCCATCACGGTGTATACCATCCACAGACGATGAGAATCAGAGTGGTGTTTGACTGTGCCGCGTCGTTTCAAGATGCATCATTGAACAAACAATTACTGCAAGGACCCGACCTTACTAGCTCATTGATCGGAGTCATAACCAGATTCAGGAAAGAACCTGTTGTTTTGATAGCAGACATTGAGGCCATGTATCATCAGGTGCGTGTGCCAGCTGAAGATTGTAATCTGCTAAGGTTTCTCTGGTGGCCCAGTGGAAATTTCTCTCAACCCATGGAGGAGTACAGGATGCTCGTCCATCTCTTTGGAGCAACTTCATCGCCAAGTTGTGCAAATTTTGCTCTTCGAAGGTGTGCAGAGGATAATAGAGACTCCTTCGGTCATCAGGTGGTGGAGACCATTATGCACAGTTTTTACGTGGATGACTGTCTTGCTTCAGTGCCCTCTGAGTCTCAGGCTATAGCTCTCTATCACGACCTCCGAGCCATTTGTGCCAGAGGGGGATTTCAGCTAAAGAAGTGGATAAGCAACAGTCAAAATGTGTTGGCTGAGATTCCTGAAGAGGAGAGGGCAACGGACATAAAAAGATTTGGACCTGGACTATGACACGCTCCCTGTCGAAAGAGTACTGGGTGTGCAATGGTGTGTGCAATCCGATGCATTCAAGTTCAAGATCTCAATTCAAGATCGGCCTTTGACCCGTAGAGGGATCCTGTCTATGGTCAGTTCGATCTACGACCCACTCGGAGTGCTGGTGCCAGTGGTGCTAAAGGCCAAACTAATTTTGCAAGATCTGTGTAGGAAAGGCCTTGGGTGGGATGACATCATACCTGCACCCATTGCCCTGGAGTGGACAAAATGGGTACAGGAGCTCCACCTACTGGAGGATTTCAAGGTCAGCAGATGTTTCAAGCCTGTGGACTTTGGACCTGTGGCGTCTGCCCAATTACATCATTTTGCAGACGCGAGCGAGGTGGGTTATGGAACAGTTACCTACTTGCTGTTGCGCAACACCAATACCAAGTCAAGCAGCGTTCTTGTCATGGGAAAGGCAAGGGTGACTCCTTTAAAACCAGTTACCATTCCCAGACTGGAGTTAACCGCAGCAGTGGTTGCAGCGCGCATGGACAGATTGTGGAGAAAGGAGTTGCAGATGCCACTGCTTGACTCTGTGTTTTGGACTGACAGCACTTCAGTATTGAAGTACGTAAAGAATGAGACTTCCAGATTCCGAAAGTTTGTGGCTAACAGGATCTCGGAAATCCTTAAAACATCGCAAGCAACTCAATGGAGATATGTGAGCACTTTATGCAACCCGGCAGATCTTGCTTCCAGGGGACTTGGAGTAGAGTCATTTCTCAAGGAGGAAAAGTGGATATCTGGCCCGCAGTTTCTGATGCTACCAGAGGAGCACTGGCCTACAAACCCGGATGGTGTGAGAGAGCTATCGGAACAAGATGATCCAGAGGTCAAACCAAGCATCTTGGCTAATGCCGTTTGTACCGAAGAAGAGGTTGACTCAGTGTTGCAGTTGATCAATCGTACCTCATGCTGGAATCGTCTGAGAAGAACAATGGGTTGGATCCTAAGATTCAAGGAGAGACTATTACGTCTCTGGAAGAAGAGAAAAGAGGTCAATACGTTGCTGTCTCACTCAAAGTTAAAGTCAAATGAGCAAGAACGTATTCTGAAGAAAGAGCTGCAGAGTGTTAAAGATTCATTCTCTGTGTCGCTTACGGTGGAAGAAATACAGGAGGCTGAGCTTGAAATAATTCGATCTTGCCAAAGGAAACGATTCCCAGAGGAGATTTCCAGCCTACAAAAGAGTCAGAATGTGAAACGAACAAGCCACATATACAGACTGAATCCAGTGCTATCCGATGATGGTCTTGAGAGTCTGTGGCAGGCTCGGTAGGGCAGCGATGCCTGAAGAGTCAAAGCATCCAATCATACTGGCCAAAGATCTACACGTCTCAGACATCATTCTAAGGCATGTTCATAAAGAAGTTGGCCACAGTGGCAGAACGTACATGTTGGCGAGGCTACGCCAGAAATACTGGATTACTGGGGCCGGTGTGGCTATAAGAAAGATCTTGGCAAGATGTGTTGTGTGCCGACGGGTACAGGGAGGACCGGGCAGCCAGCTGATGGCAGATTTGCCACGCAACAGGATATCTCCAGATGAACCACCGTTCACCTCAGTGGGAGTAGACTGCTTTGGTCCATTTGATGTCAAACGTGGAAGATCTCAAGTGAAAAGATATGGAGTGATATTCACCTGCTTAGTGTTAAGAGCTGTGCACATCGAAGTAGCAGCATCAATGGACACGGCTTCCTTCATCAACGCATTACGTCGTTTTATAGCAAGACGAGGGCAAGTCAAAGAACTCTGCTCAGACAACGGTACAAACTTTGTCGGCGCTGACCGAGAGTTGAAAAGATCTATAGAACAATGGAATCAGTCTCAGATCCACGAGGAACTTCTACAGAGAGGTATTAAATGGAAGTTTAAACCTCCAACTGGATCCCACCATGGAGGAGCATGGGAGAGACTAATTCGCTCCATCAGTAAAGTTCTTAACTCTACTTTAAGAGTACAAACTCTGGATGATGACGGTCTTCACACAGTGCTGTGTGAAATTGAAGCTATTCTTAATGGCAGACCAATAACAAAGACATCCACAGATCCTAATGACCTAGAGGCATTGACGCCAAACCATCTTCTTCTCCTCAAAGGTCAGCCATCTTTTCCACCTGGTCAATTCCAAAAGGAGGACTTGTATGCTGTTCGCAGATGGAAGCAAGTGCAGTATATGGCTGATTTGTTTTGGAAAAGATGGACAAGGGAGTACCTACCACAGCTTCAGGAACGCCAGAAGTGGAACAGAGTCAAGCGCAACTTCATGTCTGGAGACATCATACTCATCATGGATGACTCTGCACCCCGCAACTCTTGGATCATGGGGAGAGTTGTTGAGGCTGTTCAAGATAAGAAAGGACTCGTTCGGCGAGTGAAGATCAAGACCAGGACAAGCTGTCTGGACAGGCCTGTCACAAAGATTTGTCTCCTTCAGGAGGCTGACCAGACCTGACCTGACGTGACTTGACTTGGGGCTTGGACATGACGTTCAGTGTGGTAGTACTATAGATCACACTGTCTAGGCTTAGAAAGTTCTAGGATCTCTGGCCTAGGGACACTTGACATACTCAACGGCATTGACATTGAACTTTTTCTTGTCTTCAAGAACAAAAGACATTGGACCGTTCATCTTGGTTGTGGTTTGTTTGCACGTGTTACACATTGGGTTTTTCTGCTGTAATTATTATGTAGTAATAATTAGGGGCCGAGTTGTGGGAGCAGGGAGGTGTAGGTCATTTTGTCAATGGTGGTGGTGGGTGTGTCTGTCTGGAGGTGTGGGAAGAAGGGTAATTAATATCACCTGTGCCTGGGAACCACTCAGTGTTGTTTGTTACAGAGAGAGGGTGAGGCAGGGTGCCTATATTTCTGTTGACCGCACTACGTTACTCAATATATCATCTGCAAGAGCATGTAACCAAAGGTAGAAAATAAAAAACCTTGCACTGCAGCTACGGACTCATGTTCATTCATTGGACTCGCGTGTCGGACAGATCTCCCTGCCCAAGCCCTCTCAACGGCTTTTTACTTGTCACATTAAAATAGTTGCGTTACATGTACCTTTATGGAGAATATCATCTCCCGTGGTGACGCAGAAAGAGTCCCTGAGGAAGAGATAGACAACAGCCCGGCCTGGTACATACCTCATCACGGGGTGTATCATCCGCAGAAACCAGGAAAAATATGCGTGCTTCCGAGAGACTTCCCTCAACGACCATCTGCTCACTGGTCCTGACCTAACAAATGCACTGGTTGGTGTCCTGTGCCGCTTCCGAAAGGGCTCTGTCGCAGTCATGTGCGACATCGAGAAAATGTTCCACCAGTTTCAATTAAGAAAAGAGGATCAAGATTATCTACGCTTCTTATAGTGGGAGAATGTCAAAATGGATACAGCACCATCAGTCTACAGATTGAAGGTCCACCTGTTTGGGGCAGCCTCGTCCCCAGGCTGTGCCAACTTTGAGAGATCTTTACCAAACAACCTGAAGAAGTTCTCTGACTGGACAAGAGCTGTAAAGGCAGTGGCAAGGTTAAAACGAATGGCCAAAGAACATAAAGGTCTGAAAGAACGCACCAACGAAAATACAAGTATCGAAGAAAGAAAAGAAGCTGAGCTTGCCATCATTAAGCTTGCTCAATAAGAGGTCTTCCTGGCTGAGATAAAAGGACTCAAGCAAAAGCAGGAACTTGTCATGACAAAGGGAAGTAAGCTACACAGGCTAAGCCCCTTCCTGGACGAAAACGGGATCCTCAGGGTGGGAGGGCGTTTAGGCCAAGTGGAGCTACACCCACACATAAAACATCCGGCGATACTTCCACAGAAAAGCCACATCGCATCCCTACTCATCAAACACTACCACGAAAAGATCCAACACCAAGAGCGTGGAATGACCACAAACGCACTCAGAGCTAATGGATGGTGGATTATGGGATGCAGCAGCGCTGTCTCGTCACACCTCTACAGATGTGTCAAGTGCCGAATGTATAGACGACCCCACGAAGAACAGAGAATGGGCGACCTACCTCAAGATCGGATGGAAGCAACTCCACCTTTCACCTACACCGGGATAGATTGCTTCCGCCCAATCTGCGTAAAAGAAGGAAGAAAAGATCTAAAAAGATATGGACTTATACTCACCTGTCTATGCTCAAGATCCGTTCACATAGAAGTGATTGACGATATGACTACAGATTCATTCATCAATGCACTCAGATCATTCATTGCGATCAGAGGAAACGTTCGCGAACTCAGATGCGATCAAGGAACCAATTTTGTTGGCGCAAGAAGAGAATTTACAGAACTCATGAAGGGAATGAGTGAAGAAAGACTGAAGGTTCTGGGATGTGAGTTTCTCATGAATCCTCCAGCGGCAAGCCACATGGGCGGTGTATGGGAGAGGCAAATAAGAACGATAAGAAGCATATTGACTACCATACTGGACCAGTCCTCACAAAGGCTTGACAGCACCTCTCTCCGGACGTACCTGTACGAGGTCATGTCCATAATCAATAGCAGGCCGCTCTCTGCTGAGTTTCTGAATGACCCATCCGGACCTGACCCTTTGACCCCGAATCACATTCTAACGATGAAATCTACAATCATTCTGCCCCCACCTGGACAATTCACGCAAATGACATGTCATCAGCTTGTGACTGCAACTTGTTCTTGTTCTTGTTCGCCAGCCCTGCTGGTCTCTGACAAGAACAAGTTACACGTTGAAAAAACCCTCAGCTCAGAACTCGGCAGAATCTGCACCTGGCTCGTGTAACTATCATTACACCTGGATTGTTATGACCCTGGCTCAAAGGGACGCAACATAAGTGCAAACAGACACCAATGCCTGTGTTTAAACCAAAAGAATACTCTAACTATGAATAATAGCACAAACTAACAATCATAGAATGGTGGAATGTGAAAAGACTCTGTTTCCACAAACTCTTCTAGCAACAGTCAGCCTGCATGTGTGCATTGAGGAAGTGGCTTTAACCTGCCAGCAGGTATCCAATCAGCAGCAATCAGCTAATTAGCAGCCCTCACCTGCATGCACAGTGACACAGGAGTGATCAAGCTCATGGTACATAACATCTCCCCCACCAAAATGGTTGCCCAGGAGGCAACCACTACACATCAAACCAGTAAACAAAAAAATCTTGTGACCCATTAATTGTCAGGGCCACTACCACAACAACGATAACGGGCCGGCTCCTGTCGAACACGACCATCAACCTGGTCGCATGCTCCCCACTGTGGAACATTGTCCCGCCCGCTGTGTGTAGCCAACCCTGGACCCGCTAACCGCACGAGCAGAGCGTTCCGTGGAGTCGGGACATCAGACCCTGACACTACCCACGAGGCAATCGCACCCAAGGGAGGACCCCGACAGAAAGGGCCGGTTTGATACGGGAGAAGCTGACATCATACTAGGTGACAAAAGCTCCCCCACTGAACACCCCTCCAGCATGGACTGCTGATGAATTGTTCTACAGCTGGACATGCAAGGAGTGAGGCCCCCACACTGCCCGATAGGGTGGGTTCCTACACACCGTAGCCCTGCAGTGATATTACTACCACCCAAATCACGTGCGCCTGCCAGACCACTGCCGGTCTTCCGGGAGTGGGAGGCACTAACGTGATACCCGGCCTGGCGAGGTCGGGGGAACCCGCACTGTTTGCCTCAAGAGGTCTCGAGCCCCCCTGCTGACAACCTTTGTAGTTGACAGACATAACACCAGGCTCAACCAAACACAGACACAGAACGTGTGGCGTGGGAGCCGCTTGACAGCACAACATTCTCACGGACAGACCCAGTTTCAGCCATCAAATGGGTGTCAGCCCCTGTCCCCATCAGAAGCGAAATGTGGGGCCGCTTGCACTTCATTGAAGATACGCAACCCGCAACCAAAGGAAACAAATCAGAGCCCTTATCCCGCTGGTGTTGGGGGGGGGAGTGACCGGAGAGCGAGCTGCACACAGCTAGACGGCGACGGTTTTTTAGGGCGTGCTCATCTAATGTAGCCGATCCCTCGGCCGCCAAGGCTGTCTGCCTTGCGGTCACCTGTTGACGTTGTGCCCAGGGTACCTCAGGCGAGGGAAACATGGCCGCTGGTTGAGGGCCTCGCCACAGCTGCTGGCGAGGCCGTGCTCTCACCTCTGGCTGCGCGGTGTGAGGCGGTGTGGGGCCTAGGTCAAATACCGCCTGCGCTCCTGCGGAAAGACCAAAGTCCCTCTGCGGAGAGGGGAGCCCTGAGGAGGGAAAAAACGTCTCACCCCCTCAAAGGGAGACTGATCCAACCAAGATGTCTGTAAACAAGCGTTGACAGCATCCTAGCCCTCCCTGCGGTTATAGCTTAAGGCTAGGTCAAAGCTAATAACGTCAAAACCTCGTACGATGTTTCGACGTTGGCTGGCCTTCAAGGCCCCGCCACCCGACACCATTTTTGACAGAAAAAACAGCAATTCGAACAATGTTACTAGTCGCTGCTAATTCTATACCGTGGCGGTATAGGCTTAACAGCCCACCAGCCACCTGCCGGGCCGACTCACCTCATGGCGTCGGCCAGGCGGGGCACTGTTCCAACATGCCAGAGGCAAAGGACTGATGCCACCTGCTTCACAAGCACGGAGCACCAGTGGTGGTTGCAACAAAAACTACTACTAGTGAAGCACTGCCTCACTAGTAGGAATGCAGCAACCTCCACTGTGGTGTGCACCCATGAAGGGGTAAATGAATAAATGAACTAAAACTCCACCAACACACTGCAGAATGGGCTAGCCCATACACACAATGTTAAGGGGATGCAGACCAGAGAAACACTAGTCCCGCACACAATTCATAGATTCACAAAAAGCACAGCCCTAGGCCTCAGCCCATCCACCCATGAAAAGGTAAACAAACCCCCGTCAAAACTCCCAACAGTAGACACCGATTGACCGTCAGCATGAATGGTTAAGAGGAGGGAAGACCTTTTTAAAAAGACAGCCCTCGGCGGGGGATCAACGGAACAGTAACCCAGCATGGTAGCATAGCATTAGCCGCGCGCTCCAGGATAGCCGGGAAAACGACAACGTTTACCCAGATATCCTGCCCCTTGCGCCAATACACAACTCGGTTGTCTCACGGGACAACGAGCAGTATCACAAATGCCAGCATTGACACCTGGTGGCGCAGGCCCTACCTGGGCGCGACCTAGCCACGACAGCTAGCCGCCGCGCAACGTCCCTCGATCCGCTGTCAGAAGACGAGGAAACCCCAGGACAGGCCCGATGCGTTAGAATGTGCCGAGAAGATTCCAGGGGCTGGCAAATCTCCGGCGAAAACCCAACATTGTTCAATTTCCTTCTGCATTTCATAACAACTAGTTCATGGAGTGCACTGCATCGTCCATGATGGAAACAAAAAAGAGGAAGGGCGAGTATGACCATGTCTGGTGTCTTATAGGGGGACACTGGGGCGGGGCCTAGGGTGGGGACAGTCCCGATATTGGGACGTTTGTCCCGCGTCCCGCTACAACAGAACAATGTCCCGCAATTCAAAGATTTTTTTGTAATAATATATATATATATATATATATATATATATATATTTTTTTTTTTTTTTTTTTTTTTTTTTATTATTATTCAAATATTATAATTCTTTTTTTAATGTTGTTAATTTAATGCCTCATTCCAATACCCTCTTATATTTAAAATAAAAAAAATCAGGCGACGTCAAACCAATGCGCAGCCGAGCGGAGCAGCTCGACTCGAGTCTCGCGAGTCGCGCTGCCTATCACTGTCAGACAGTCCGAGGCCGAGGCAGCTGCAGTGTGTGAGACGTCAGTCACTCGAGTAGTCAGAAGAAAGACCGCCAATATTACTGATACAAGTTGTTTAGCTAGCTAAGAAAAACAAGAAAATGGAGGCAAAAAAAATACTTTGCTCATATAACAGAGACTGGGACAAGAAGTATACGGTAGAAGGCAGGATCTGCCACAGGAGCTTCACCATCACCCATGGAGGAGAGGGGGACGTTAAGAAGCATGGTGATGGCGAGGCTCACAAAAAAAAATTAACAGCAAAGGAATACTAACAGTAGCATAACTAGCTTTTTCTCGAAGCCACAGGACAGCAACACAGACAAAGTCACAGCGGCTGAGGTGACCAGTGTCTACCATAACGTGCAGCATGGCTTATCTTATAGATCTCACCTTTTCTTTATGTTATATAGGGTTTGTGGAGACTTTGGGTCTCACCCTATGAGCAACTGAGTGATCCGCTATTCACAATAAAAACCTTATTATATTGTGAAGATGAACCATCGCATTCCGTCTCCTCTCTTCTACACTTCACTGCTAATAATGCTCAGGAAAAGATGGCTGAAACCAGTAAACAAAAAAATCTTGTGACCCATTAATTGTCAGGGCCACTACCACAACAACGATAACGGGCCGGCTCCTGTCGAACACGACCATCAACCTGGTCGCATGCTCCCCACTGTGGAACATTGTCCCGCCCGCTGTGTGTAGCCAACCCTGGACCCGCTAACCGCACGAGCAGAGCGTTCCGTGGAGTCGGGACATCAGACCCTGACACTACCCACGAGGCAATCGCACCCAAGGGAGGACCCCGACAGAAAGGGCCGGTTTGATACGGGAGAAGCTGACATCATACTAGGTGACAAAAGCTCCCCCACTGAACACCCCTCCAGCATGGACTGCTGATGAATTGTTCTACAGCTGGACATGCAAGGAGTGAGGCCCCCACACTGCCCGATAGGGTGGGTTCCTACACACCGTAGCCCTGCAGTGATATTACTACCACCCAAATCACGTGCGCCTGCCAGACCACTGCCGGTCTTCCGGGAGTGGGAGGCACTAACGTGATACCCGGCCTGGCGAGGTCGGGGGAACCCGCACTGTTTGCCTCAAGAGGTCTCGAGCCCCCCTGCTGACAACCTTTGTAGTTGACAGACATAACACCAGGCTCAACCAAACACAGACACAGAACGTGTGGCGTGGGAGCCGCTTGACAGCACAACATTCTCACGGACAGACCCAGTTTCAGCCATCAAATGGGTGTCAGCCCCTGTCCCCATCAGAAGCGAAATGTGGGGCCGCTTGCACTTCATTGAAGATACGCAACCCGCAACCAAAGGAAACAAATCAGAGCCCTTATCCCGCTGGTGTTGGGGGGGGGAGTGACCGGAGAGCGAGCTGCACACAGCTAGACGGCGACGGTTTTTTAGGGCGTGCTCATCTAATGTAGCCGATCCCTCGGCCGCCAAGGCTGTCTGCCTTGCGGTCACCTGTTGACGTTGTGCCCAGGGTACCTCAGGCGAGGGAAACATGGCCGCTGGTTGAGGGCCTCGCCACAGCTGCTGGCGAGGCCGTGCTCTCACCTCTGGCTGCGCGGTGTGAGGCGGTGTGGGGCCTAGGTCAAATACCGCCTGCGCTCCTGCGGAAAGACCAAAGTCCCTCTGCGGAGAGGGGAGCCCTGAGGAGGGAAAAAACGTCTCACCCCCTCAAAGGGAGACTGATCCAACCAAGATGTCTGTAAACAAGCGTTGACAGCATCCTAGCCCTCCCTGCGGTTATAGCTTAAGGCTAGGTCAAAGCTAATAACGTCAAAACCTCGTACGATGTTTCGACGTTGGCTGGCCTTCAAGGCCCCGCCACCCGACACCATTTTTGACAGAAAAAACAGCAATTCGAACAATGTTACTAGTCGCTGCTAATTCTATACCGTGGCGGTATAGGCTTAACAGCCCACCAGCCACCTGCCGGGCCGACTCACCTCATGGCGTCGGCCAGGCGGGGCACTGTTCCAACATGCCAGAGGCAAAGGACTGATGCCACCTGCTTCACAAGCACGGAGCACCAGTGGTGGTTGCAACAAAAACTACTACTAGTGAAGCACTGCCTCACTAGTAGGAATGCAGCAACCTCCACTGTGGTGTGCACCCATGAAGGGGTAAATGAATAAATGAACTAAAACTCCACCAACACACTGCAGAATGGGCTAGCCCATACACACAATGTTAAGGGGATGCAGACCAGAGAAACACTAGTCCCGCACACAATTCATAGATTCACAAAAAGCACAGCCCTAGGCCTCAGCCCATCCACCCATGAAAAGGTAAACAAACCCCCGTCAAAACTCCCAACAGTAGACACCGATTGACCGTCAGCATGAATGGTTAAGAGGAGGGAAGACCTTTTTAAAAAGACAGCCCTCGGCGGGGGATCAACGGAACAGTAACCCAGCATGGTAGCATAGCATTAGCCGCGCGCTCCAGGATAGCCGGGAAAACGACAACGTTTACCCAGATATCCTGCCCCTTGCGCCAATACACAACTCGGTTGTCTCACGGGACAACGAGCAGTATCACAAATGCCAGCATTGACACCTGGTGGCGCAGGCCCTACCTGGGCGCGACCTAGCCACGACAGCTAGCCGCCGCGCAACGTCCCTCGATCCGCTGTCAGAAGACGAGGAAACCCCAGGACAGGCCCGATGCGTTAGAATGTGCCGAGAAGATTCCAGGGGCTGGCAAATCTCCGGCGAAAACCCAACATTGTTCAATTTCCTTCTGCATTTCATAACAACTAGTTCATGGAGTGCACTGCATCGTCCATGATGGAAACAAAAAAGAGGAAGGGCGAGTATGACCATGTCTGGTGTCTTATAGGGGGACACTGGGGCGGGGCCTAGGGTGGGGACAGTCCCGATATTGGGACGTTTGTCCCGCGTCCCGCTACAACAGAACAATGTCCCGCAATTCAAAGATTTTTTTTGTAATAATATATATATATATATATATATATATATATATTTTTTTTTTTTTTTTTTTTTTTAATTATTATTCAAATATTATAATTCTTTTTTTAATGTTGTTAATTTAATGCCTCATTCCAATACCCTCTTATATTTAAAATAAAAAAAATCAGGCGACGTCAAACCAATGCGCAGCCGAGCGGAGCAGCTCGACTCGAGTCTCGCGAGTCGCGCTGCCTATCACTGTCAGACAGTCCGAGGCCGAGGCAGCTGCAGTGTGTGAGACGTCAGTCACTCGAGTAGTCAGAAGAAAGACCGCCAATATTACTGATACAAGTTGTTTAGCTAGCTAAGAAAAACAAGAAAATGGAGGCAAAAAAAATACTTTGCTCATATAACAGAGACTGGGACAAGAAGTATACGGTAGAAGGCAGGATCTGCCACAGGAGCTTCACCATCACCCATGGAGGAGAGGGGGACGTTAAGAAGCATGGTGATGGCGAGGCTCACAAAAAAAAATTAACAGCAAAGGAATACTAACAGTAGCATAACTAGCTTTTTCTCGAAGCCACAGGACAGCAACACAGACAAAGTCACAGCGGCTGAGGTGACCAGTGTCTACCATAACGTGCAGCATGGCTTATCTTATAGATCTCACCTTTTCTTTATGTTATATAGGGTTTGTGGAGACTTTGGGTCTCACCCTATGAGCAACTGAGTGATCCGCTATTCACAATAAAAACCTTATTATATTGTGAAGATGAACCATCGCATTCCGTCTCCTCTCTTCTACACTTCACTGCTAATAATGCTCAGGAAAAGATGGCTGAAAAGACTTAGCTCCTGCTCTTTCTATTAATGGAGTGATTTTATCAGCTTGGATACCAAGATTGATGTTTACCTGGTTAATGATGAAAGTGTGATTAAATAAAGATGTTGGTGACATAGACAGTAGCGGCTGAGAAGGTGATTGGTGAAGCATCTATACAGTTTAATAAGATTAATAACAAAATGTGCTATATATAGCCTACCGTCTGTGTCGAATATGAAATAAAGGCATTTAAATAATAAATACATTTCTTTAATTTTAATTAGCAATAAATTTTTTATAAAATACTCCCCCCCCCCCCCCCCCACCTACGTGTCCCGCATTGTCCCGCAAAAGCAGTGCTGCTGTCCTGCGACTGAACCATTTTGACCTGGTCACCCTAGCGGGGCCTGGTCAAGTGCATGGGTGCATTGTTTTTGTTAATGAAGTACAGTAGGTACTGGAGATAAAGATATATCTCGGTATGGCGAAGAGCGAGACGCGAGGCCATATAACCTTTATCATGTTTTGTAACAGATTACAGAAATTCAAGAAGCCTATTGGAACGCGAGGTTCTGATATGATTTGATTAATATATCTGCATTATTTTATCCCACTTTATGCTTTGCTCTTGCTGCTTGTTTTACACAGATTGTATGTCTTATTTCTTACTGATGTAAAGCACTTTAAACTGCAATCCCCTGTATGAAAGGTGCTATACAAATAAAGTTATTATTATTATTATAACTGCTGGAATTAAAACTCGTACAACTTGATCGGCAATGATTATTGAACAAGGTCTTAAATTCTGCAATAGAGTCGAGGGGAGAATCTAAATCTTGTTCCTATGGATTTGACTTGAGGCGGTGTTTCTGAAAACTGAGAGGGTGGGATATTCTACAAACTCTACACTAAGGCCATATGAATGGAGTCTGTCCAGAAGGCCTTCCACCCACCCATCAGGTGTATTTTTGGATGATCAATGGCACTATGAAATATTAAAATCCTAATTTCCAGAGATTTCATTTATTTTTCATTTCAACCTTTATTTAAAATCGTAAGCATCTGAGGTTTCCCTCATTTACAGAAACGACGATTGTACAGTACATAATAAAAACAATATTCACAGAAATTTAAACACCAGAGTAAAACAAATTAAAAACGTTTAAAAATCATTTTAAAATATCAACTAGAACAGTTACAGGTAGTCACACAATGGTCTGAAATCATACATTTAAACATTCCAAGGGAAGGGAGAACCTCCAATTTTAGCGTGAGTTGAAGGACATTCCATGAGTTAGAGGCATCAAAGGAAAAGGCTGACTTCCCTAGCTCAGAACAAATCTGAGGAACCCTAAGAACCATCCAGTCATTCGATCGAGTTGAATAGGTTCCAATATTCCAATCTAACAGTGAGGAGATATAAACAGGTTGTAACAGATAATAGGAATGATTTGGGACTCGATGATTGAAGACGGTGCAGAGCATGATGTCATGTTTAAATCTCCACTTTGACTGTTACTAAATTAACTGTAAGGTGAACGCCAGGTTGATATTGCTAATTTAGTGTTCATTTAAAGGTCTGTGTTGACTCTCTATTAATTTGTCAACCAGTGAGAAAAACATCAACACTGCTTTAAAAAAATTGATAAAGGCAAAAAATATATATAATTTTGTTCAAATTCAAATCAAAGTTTATTTGTCACCTACACATTACACGTGCACAGTGGCAGTGAAACCAAACCTTTATTTTCAACACAAAAAAACGAATCGAGGTTTGCCCTCATTTTCAATATTGTGTCAAGATAAACAAATACAACGGGTGAATATAAAGATAAACAAATACAACGGGTGAATATAAAGATAAACAAATACAACGGGTGAATATAAATATATAATATATATATATAATATAATATAAAGGTGAAAAGAATATAAAAGAAAAAAATATCAAACAATAAAACTCTTGACCCTTTTCACTGCGACAATACACAGCAGGTTAACCCTTTCACTGTGACAATACACAGCAGGTTAACCCTTTCACTGCGACAATACACAGCGGGTAAACCCTTTCACTGCGACAATACACACCAGGTTAACCCTTTCACTGCCACACAACAGCAGGTTAACCCTTTCACTGACACACAACAGCAGGTTAACCCTTTCACTGCAGCACTACCAAACGGTTAACCCTTTCACTGCCACAATACACAGAAGGTTAAACCTTTCACTGCCACACGACAGCAGGTTAACCCTTTCACTGCCACACTACAGAAGGTTAACCCTTTACTATCACACTACTGACGGTGAAATGGTTAATAAAACGTGCTATGATGATAGACTACACTGATCACAGAGCAGCTGATGATAGACTACACTGATCCCAGAGCAGCTGATGATAGACTACACTGATCCCAGAGCAGCTGATGATAGACTACACTGATCCCAGAGCAGCTGATGATAGGCTACACTGATCCCAGAGCAGCTGGCTACACTGATCCCAGAGCAGCTGATGATAGACTACACTGATCCCAGAGCAGCTGATGATAGACTACACTGATCCCAGAGCAGCTGATGATAGACTACACTGATCCCAGAGCAGAAAAAGAATTTTTTTACCGTTACGCATATAGACTGCCCTTCCAACTGAAAAATGTCAGGATAGAATCAGAATATTAGGTAAAGAGAGAGAGATGCCCCATATTCCATTGCAGTTTGCACGGCATCCTCAGCGTGCCTCTCCGCAGACCTATATATTTTATGCATAGCGTGGGTGGTGATCGTGATGATGATAGAAACCGCTGTGGCGCATACAGTTGAATGCTGGTATTACACTCATTGAGGGACACGAAGAAGTCAAGTCCGATGGGATTTGGGAATCTCAAATACAAATCGGGATTGGAATAAAAAATGCATTTATATTAAACAATACAGAATATACAGCACTTCTTGGGGTCTGTAGGGTAAGCACTTATTCCCTCCCCCCTGAACATTTATGGAGATGTATGGGCCTTTTAAGTCAGTGATAAAAGTGTCTTTCAAGGATAAGTGAGCTCCTGCACTGATTATTATAGTTCAATATTCAATATTTGATCACCAAAACCCCCCAAAAAGCATAAAAAGGGGGCCCCCCGCCCAAAAAGGGCCCTTAAAAATCGTGCTTGCGCGCTACGCGCGCTCGGTTAATATATACACACAAGTGCAGTGCCCTTTTCAGCCTTGGAGCACCTGCCCCTCTAAAGTCCTGTGCACGTCCCTGACACTGATCCCAGAGCAGGTGATGATAGACTACACTGATCCCAGAGCAGGTGATGATAGACTACACTGATCCCAGAGCAGCTGATGATAGACTACACAATCGTGACAGGTCTAAAATTACATCAATCACATTTATATATAATTTTGAATTTAAATAACATTTATAGCATAAAAAAAAGCACTCTTGCTGAAATAATTCATTCATCCATTAATTGGTGGGACTACCGCCAGCGAGCTGGGAGGTACATTTGGCAGCACTTGTACCAGTCAGGGTGGAGATCAATTCAATATGTAACCAGAAATGGCCATTTACCTGCCAATAATAAAACATCCGTGCTCATGTACTTGTCAGTGGGTTGAATATGGATAGGACAACCTTTTCATGCCAATGGTTTTTCAGTATTTGAATTTGAAATAATTTCCAAGAAATGTTTTCTGAATTCATTGATTTTGAAGGTGAGTGGATCCCAGCCCCCTGTACAAGCTGCCCTTAATGATAGATGCTGATTTTGTGGACCCAGAATGTTTGTTTTATTTCTTTATACACAAATGTGCCTGTATGCTCTCAGTCTGGCCTTTACCCTCTGGCCTTTACCCTCTGACCTTTACCCTCTGACCTTTACCCTCTGACCTTTACCATCTCTCCCAATTCACTGACTCTGGAGCAGCTCCAGACTTTATGCTTGATGACATCACAAAGTATATTAATAATATATTATAAATAAATAATAGATACATTTGAGATTTTGGGGGCGAGAGTTGCTCATGTTCACTATCATCGTTGGTCTTAAACCTCTGCTCTGTTGTTCTATTAAGTGTTAAATAAAGTTAATATTATTATTATTAAACCATATGAATATCATATATGAATTCTGAAAATGGGTGTAGTTCCCCTTTTCTAAATCAGAGCGACGGACTGCTCCGTTGTATGTTAGAGCGACGGACTGCTCTGTTGTATGTTAGAGCGATGCTCTGTTGTATGTTAGAGCGATGCTCTGTTGTATGTTAGAGCGACAGACTGCTCTGTTGTATGTTAGAGCGACGGACTGCTCTGTTGTATGTTAGAGTGACGGACTGCTCTGTTGTATGTTAGAGCGATGCTCTGTTGTATGTTAGAACTTTGTAAAGAAACTCAAAGTACTAAGAGCGATACACTGCTCTGTTGTTATATATTTTTTATTGAACAATCTTATCACACTTTTTTACTGTCCGTTCTATCTTATTATCTTTAGCCTATTTTAAACTGAATCAAACCGCACTTTTCTACTCTTTCTAATCTATTCTATTTTATTATTTGTATTGCTGAAGAACTGTGATTTGCCTAACCTTGCTACTGTACCTCTCTATCTCTTTGTATTTAGATTTAAAAAAATGTATGCTCGCTTATGCCTGTATTTTTTTACTGTTGTGAAGCACTTTGAACTGCAACCTCTGTATGAAAAGTGCTATACAAATAAAGTTATTATTATTAAATGAAAATGGACTGCTTCTACCCTGTGCGGCTGCACTCTCTGGTTCCCAAAATTCAGATCAAACTGTAAAACTAAACGTTGCCGATCAGATCCAGCAATTGCACATCTTATTTTTCAACTAAAATGTTATCAAACATAATTTTAGTAAAAAACCTTTTAGGTGGAGAAAGTCATCATCATCAAACCTTTATTTGAATAGGCAGGTTAATTAAGTTAAGTTCTTATTTTCAATAACGGCCTATTTGGGGGTAAAAAGCCCCCTAGGGGAAAGGGGATGGGGGATAAAATTAAATAAATAAAAATAAAACAGAAAGGAACATTATTAAGAAGGCAGGACGGGGCACCCCCCAGTGGCGAACCACATAACGCGCTGAGTCGCGGCACGGCCGACCCGGGTTCGGTTGCCGGACCCGTCGTTATTTGCCGAATGTCTTCCCCCCACTCTGTCTCCCGTTCCTCCTCTCTCTCTCTCTACTGGACTGCCCAGTAGTAAAAAAAAAAAAAAAAAAGAAGAAGCGATAAAAGCAAAAAAAAAGGCAGGACATACATACAGAGCAACAACTGCACCGAACAACAACTGGCGGACAACAGAACAATAGTGGCAGCATGGTGTTAGCTCACGGAGAAGCAGCTACATGAGTGCTCTATTGCAGGGGTTCCCAAACTTTTCAGGCCGCGACCCCCAAATAACGGTGTCAGAGAGACCCCCACTATTATATTTTATAAATGGAAATGGTATGGTTGAAACATGCACACGTTCAAACGCACACACACTAATAAGCATTGGAGGCTTTTAACCAGGGCCGGACTTGGGAAATCATTCAGGCCAGGAAATATAGTGCAAAATATAGCCCCAGTCAGGCCACTTTTTAAGCAGGGGGTCTGGGGGTCCCCCACCAGGAAATGTCTTGTTGCAATAACTTCATTTTCTGCATTCTGGTGCAGGAATTTTTTTATTTGTACCCTTTAAATGCCAGTGTTTGTGATGGCATCACAAATTATTGTTAAAAACAGGCTAGCATATATGATTAGCAACAACACTGATTTTGATGGATTTTCTGTTTTTTTGTAATGTCACATTGAAAATAATACAATCGTTTATTCAACTTCAGCCCTGATCATAACACCACATATTCATTTTATAATTCTAACCCTTTAAATGCCAGTGTGTGTGATAGCATATATTTGCAATATATCAAATGCAAAGCAGATTTTTCTGGGGGGGATTATTACAGGCTAGCATGTGTCAATGATTAGCAACAACAGTTTTTTGTAAGGGTCCCGCCTCCACCAATCACATGCGGCTCCCTTTGTGTGTGTGTGTGAGAGCAAGAGAGAGAGAGAGAGAGATAGTTCTCCAACTTGTGTGAGTTGCAGTGATCTCCTGGTTGTTCCCCACCTAGGTTATCTAACTATTGCGCTGCTGCAACTAGAAACACTGGCCTGGCCTGCTTCTAAGTTCAGTGGCCTGACTGCATACATTTTTTGTTTTTGTTTTTTGGAAATCATCTGGCGACCCCCCCCCCCGCGGCGGAGGGTCGCGACCCCGACTTTGGGAACCCCTGCTCTAGGGAGTTTGTTAAAGTTGTGTGTGTGTGTGTGTGTTTTGTTGTGGGAAATTGTTTGTTGTGTTAAAGGACAAAAACGATGAGCCGTTTGTATAAATCATTCTGAGTCGTTATTAAAAATAGAAACATAGTTTATTTCATCTGTGGCCACAAAATGAAAGTTCAGTTTACAGTCAGAGACAACATGTGTTCACACACTGAATCTGACTAGCAAAGTGACCAAGAGAAATACACGTAACATTAGAACAGATATGACTGAAAGTATCAAATGGCCCAGTTAGGAGAATCAACCTTGGCTAGGCAGTGATGTTCACAATGTTCCTAACTGGAATGTTAAACAACCTTGCTAGGAGAGGAAAATATTAGATATGTGCTAATCAATGTTCCTGTCTCCCTGATAAACTGGTTTAGATCCTGATGCGTGAGTTCCTCTTTGGTGAGCCTGTTTTGAGAGCACAGACACCACAAAAGACACCCCCCCCTTCTCAAAGTCAACTGGTATTAGTATAAGAGGAGGTGGCCCACAAGCAGAAGCAGAACCCAAACCACAGAGACACACATTGTATACTTTCCACTGATAGGATCCGGCAAAATGTTGAAGACCGCTTTCTGGTTCCTCTTTGTGTTCCTTGGATATGTGTCCATTGAACCTGTGGAATCTGAAAGCTTAAAGCAGAGACTTGAAGTCCTTGAAAATGCCATCAAGGAAGATTTGCTCTTCCTGAAAGAGGAAATCAACCAGCTGAAGGTGAATGAAGATGCCAGCAAGAAGGTAATCAACCAGCTGAAGATGATTGAAGATGCCAGCAAGAAGGAAATCAACCAGCTGAAGGTGAATGAAGATGCCAGCAAGAAGGAAATCAACCAGCTGAAGGCGAATGAAGATGCCACCAAGAAAGACCTGCTCATCCTGAAACAGGAAATCAACCAGCTGAAGGTGAATGAAGGTGCCAGCAAGAAGGAAATCAACCAGCTGAAGGTGAATGAAGATGCCACCAAGAAAGAACTGCTCATCCAGAAACAGGAAATCAACCAGCTGAAGGTGAATGAAGGTGCCAGCAAGAAGGAAATCAACCAGCTGAAGGTGAATGAAGATGCCACCAAGAAAGACCTGCTCATCCAGAAACAGGAAATCAACCAGCTGAAGGTGAATGAAGGTGCCAGCAAGAAAGAAATCAACCAGCTGAAGGTGAATGAAGATGCCACCAAGAAGGAAATCAACCCGCTGAAGGTGAAGGTGCTCGAGCTGCAGAGACAATCCACTCCACGAGCAGGTAATTAATTAACACAATTAATTTCTCAACAGTATGTATAATTGGTAACAATCGAGGGGGCACAAGTAATGAATATTTACCTAAGAACTAATAAAGAACTATTAACAAAATGTGGGAACATTATGGAAATATATTGTTAACGTTTAGAATTAAAGCCAAGCAGGTAGATAATTGGGATTTGATAGGCAAATGTAATAGTTCTTCACTGAATGTGTCATAGAACCTTTTCACAGCGACCGTTTTGGTACATCATCACAGCCCCAGGGGTAAACACAGGTGCAATGATATTATATATAGGTGTGCAAGGGCCCTGGTAAACACAGGTGCAATGATATTATATATAGGTGTGCAAGGGCCCTGGTGCAATGATATTATATATGTGTTATATTATATAGGTGTGCAAGGGCCTGGTATTTTGCACGCTGTCCTGTCGGAATGGTTGTGACCCATTTAAATGGAATGGGACCATAATTAATGTTCTTAATTACACCTGTGATGACATGTTAAAATGACCACTGTGAGAAGGGCCTAAAGCAACACTTACTCCTACAGTTCTTCTGTACTTTACTAACAATTATTGTTATTATCGTATTATTATCGTTATTTATTGTTATTATTATTGTTATTTATTGTTATTATTAGTGTTATAATAATAATCATTATTATGTTGTATTATTTATTTTATTGTGCTTCTTGAAGTGAAGTGTAATAATTTAAGGGTAAGCCCTGTTGTTGAAGGGCAGAGTCCTTTCTCACCACAATCCATGCTGTTCTCCATACTGATCTCTGGCTTGTCAGCCACACGCCTAATGGGGCCACGCTCCTATCTGTACAAGCACTGAAATAAATGCTGAGACCTACTTTGGTGCCTCAGTGGCTGAGGTGACAAGCTACAGGAGTTTTTTTTCTTTATTTGATTTTTTTTTTACTTCGACAACTCTCAACCTCTTGTGCATCCCTAGCAATGGTGGAGCTCACTGGGCTTAAGAGATGAAATGATGGCTCATGTTTAAAGCCATATAATTTTAACTGTTTACTATTTTTAAAACATTTTTTTACCCATGTTTAACATTCATAGCCTATTCTCAAGATATCTGTAAAAAATTACACATATTTTCGAATTTTAACCACTTAAATTAGTGTTTGTTTGATACCACGTCAGTTTTTATTGAAAAAAAACTGATAAACCGCCATATTCACCATATGTGACTCGCCGTGACCAAACCCGATTTGATCCGCAAAGGGGGAGGTGCTCTGAAATGAACTTAATGTCTTGCTGTCCAGAAAATCCCAAAAATCGAAATCTTGATTTTTTTTACATATTTGAATTGTCATTAATCTGTTCCATTATTTGCCCTTAGTTGCAAACTTAAATACAACTTGTAAATGAGGTAATTATTGCTATAATAGTTCCACAAATTTTCTTTCAATTGAGGATAAAAAACTACACGAGCGGGCTTGGGCCTGTCCACAGGGGCCAAGTACTGTACTTAATAGGTGTTAACACACAGACGTCATTATTTAGCTCTCCTTTCTCAGAGAGAGAATAACACACTATTAATACACTATCTTAATGTTATAAGTTATAAGCAACGTAACGCAGTGTCTAAAAAAAAGATTAAAAAAAAAGAGGCCTTGACCCGTTATAAAACGCATGTTTTAACTTAATTAAAAACCATTAAAACACAGTTAGAATTTTATGAGCGAACAAATTTCGTTAGGGTGCATTTTTTCCAACCTAATGGGTAAATACATCTAAATAACACTGTTGAAAGCTTGGCTGTGTCGACGTTACAAATCTTACAATCGCGCGGCTTGGTGCACTGGTCTGCTCAGCAGCTGCAGCGCGAGGCTGGACTGCTGGAGAGATGTTGTAACCCTTTCACTGCCACACTACAGAAGCGCTTAGTACAGCGGATTTCTTTGTGCAGAATAAAAATCTGAACGCTGAAGAGCTGCTGCTGTTGCAGCGCGCAAGAGAGATGTTGTAACCCTTTCACTGCCACACTACAGAAGCGCTTAGTACCGCGGATTTCTTTGTGCAGAATAAAAATCTGAACGCTGAAGAGCTGCTGCTGTTGCAGCGCGCAAGAGAGATGTTGTAACCCTTTCACTGCCACACTACAGAAGCGCTTAGTAACGCTTCGCCTCAAAGCCGTTTCTGGCCGAATTAGTCATTGAATCTTTAATTTTTTTTTAATTCTTATTCAGAGGTATTTCGTCGAGATTTCATAATTTGTAATGTGGCAGCGAAATGTGTAGAAATATGGTAAAAAAAACTATTTATCCGTTTTTTTATCCGTCACTACCACACTACAGAAGGTTAACCTTTCACTACCACACTACAGAAGGTTAACCCTTTCACTACCACACTACAGAAGGTTAACCTTTCACTACCACACTACAGAAGGTTAACCCTTTCACTACCACACTACAGAAGGTTAACCTTTCACTACCACACTACAGAAGGTTAACCCTTTCACTACCACACAACAGAAGGTTAACCTTTCACTACAACACCACAGAAGGTTAACCTTTCACTACCACACTACAGAAGGTTAACCTT
The DNA here is from genome assembly GCF_963971535.1 of Notolepis coatsorum. Classification (NCBI taxonomy): domain Eukaryota; kingdom Metazoa; phylum Chordata; class Actinopteri; order Aulopiformes; family Paralepididae; genus Notolepis; species Notolepis coatsorum. Next base: position 1,182,827 of record NW_028174878.1, read on the forward strand.
TCACTACCACACTACAGAAGGTTAACCTTTCACTACAACACCACAGAAGGTTAACCTTTCACTACCACACTACAGAAGGTTAACCTTTCACTACCACACTACAGAAGGTTAACCCTTTCACTACCACACTACAGAAGGTTAACCTTTCACTACCACACTACAGAAGGTTAACCCTTTCACTACCACACTACAGAAGGTTAACCTTTCACTACCACACTACAGAAGGTTAACCTTTCACTACCACACTACAGAAGGTTAACCTTTCACTACCACACTACAGAAGGTTAACCCTTTCACTACCACACTACAGAAGGTTAACCTTTCACTACAACACCACAGAAGGTTAACCTTTCACTACCACACTACAGAAGGTTAACCTTTCACTACCACACTACAGAAGGTTAACCTTTCACTACCACACTACAGAAGGTTAACCTTTCACTACCACACTACAGAAGGTTAACCCTTTCACTACCACACTACAGACGGTTAACCTAGTTGTTGTGTCTTTCACTACCACACTACATGTATTTACATCTAAATGCTTCTGGAGAGGCCATCAGAACATTGAACATTGACTTTAGCATGTCTATTTTTATCTCGTGTTATTTTAAATGCTAATAAAATCTTGAAACTTGATTAATCTCTTGTTTATTATCAGGGTCCCTTTCACTACCACTACCAGTCACCAGACTCATTGTAATAACAAAGAGCCTCAGACTGGAAAGCTGCCAGGTGTTAATTGCCCTAGAGAGAGGGGGGCCATGGATTACAATGACTTCTGGGTAGTGTTGTAGTTGTTTCACTATTGTCACAGAATAGCCTGCTCGTCTCTTGAAGGCTATTATCTCTGAATACGTTTTGTGATAATCACCATGAATCATAGGAAGTAGCTTGCAAAGTATCCCACCAAAATGTTCAAGTGATGGCTTATTTTGAAGGTATGAATCTGTACTTTCATAATATGTAAAAAAAAAAAAAAATGAAGATCCCTCAACATGACCCTGTAGTCCATACCTGGTCACATATATCTATTATTTTTGTCCACTACTTTACAGCATATCAAAATGGGACAAAATACCTGTGAATAAGAATCTGCCATTATAAAAAAGAAAGGTAGACTATTTCGGTCAGAAATAGCGGTCAGAAATAGCCGAGAGTCTAACGTTAGAAAGGACCGGTATATCTAATATTTCTAGCGGGGATACAGTAGACTTATTTGCCGGTATATTTCTCAACACAGAGCCGCTCCCATGGTAGAGCGAGCCCTCTCTCGTCTCACCAGTGAGCAGCCGGGAGCAGAGGGGCGTGACCAATCACAGTGATCTAGCTGGCTGGTGACACAACTCACACAAGTGGGCTCGCTCTGTGAGGAAAGTATATTCGACCGTGGTGCATACAAATATTAATTTCTACATTTTATACATAATATCCCAGCGTTTCAACCAGCTGCACATTATACTCACATTATGTGCTCATTAGAAAAAAGAATTTACGCATATTGGTCTGGACATGGCGAAACGCACGTTTATGAACATACTGAAGAAAAAAGACAAATAGATTTCTTTATAATTCATTTTATTTTACATGTGTTACAAACACAATCACTGTGGTGTTTGCACACTGACTTTGTGCACATATGACATTGCCTCTCCATTCGGGTTCTTTTCCCACAGCGCCCGGCGCAGCAGCAGCAGCAGCGAGACCACCACCACCGGTTAAGCGCACGGCACGGTGGTGGTGGTCTCGCCGCTGCTGCTGCCGGTGCCCGCGGGGCAACCTCTCTCGGATTGCCACCTGCGGCATGAGAAGCTTGGTTGCCATCTCGTCGATAAATAGCCTCCATCTGTACTTCCTCCCGACGTTCCAGCCTGGTTATATTGCCAGCCACAGCACCAATGCGTTGTAGAGGGACATGTCCAGCATGTTCGAGAAGAACTTCATCGGCCAGCGACGCGTCCCCCTCCGGCAACTGTAAACAACGGGCCACCTCCCTGAACAATTGCTTTCATCAGTCGCACCTGCGTAAACAACCACTGCCTCCCGCAAATATTGTTTTGGCCCACTTTGCCGTACATGATTGAAGCTCTGTGCATGACCTGTATCTCACACACACGACCCCCCCCCCCCCCACACACACACACACACACACACACACACACACACACACACACACACACACACACACACACACACACACACACACACACACACACACACACACACACACACACACACACACACACACACACACACACACACACACACACACACACACACACACACACACACACACACACACACACACACACACACACACAGGAGCAGTAGACTGTGGCTGCAGCAGCCACATTCCCCCGGCCTCTTGCATGGTTAGTAGCCGGTGGTCTGCAGTGTTATTACGCCACCTTGTGTTCGAAATCGGCATCATGGGTCTTTGATTGATGGATTGGTCGAAAGCTTGATCACTGACTGTGTTGTACAACACTGCATTTTATATTTATATCGAGAATTTAACGAATGAGAGCAGATTTAAAAATGGTTAAAAATGCCGTTTTAACATTGGAGCGGATGGGAGTAGAAAAAGGGACCAGGGGTAAAGAAGGCACTAAACACTATAACTATTGTTTTAGAGTGTTTCATATTATAAGCTTTTCACACAATGAACATATATGTAAAATTAAGATATTTACCCAATTACATGAAATAATAATAAACACAGACACCGCTGTGCTCACACACACACTCAAAATATTTCAAAAAAGTAGAAAAAGGGACCAGGGGTACACAACAGGTGCCCCCAAAAGTGGCAATTATTTTTTCTTGAACTTGAGGACTGCATACTTGTTTTGCAATCCAAAATACTATACTTTATATTTATAGCACATGCATGCGCCTGGTCCCTTTTGAAAGAGGACATTCTGAAGTACAATAAAGATAATTCACACAATAAAGATAATTCACTTTTAGTGCTAATGAAATAGAGTAACATAGGTCTGAACTTGAGTTGTAGAAAAACTTGTTACTCACGTTATTCTGTAGTAGTTGCAATATCCAAAGTAGTATATCCAAAAAAATTGGAAGGGCTGAAAAAACACCCTCGGTCCATAGCCTGAAGTCTTGTGTAGTACATGTCCAGATTTCATAAATATCCGTTCAAATTAGTGATATAGAGCGATATCGCCAAATGACTGACTGAGCGAGAGCCTCGGGAGTCGGGAGTGGTATTCAAAAAAATAAAAAGTCTGCTAAAGACGTTGGCGCACGCCTCACATATCGGCATGTAACTCAAGAACCGCTGATTGGATCTATATATTGTATTAAAAACATTGTCTTTATTAAAAATGTTTTACTTCTGTGCAATGCTCATTGCTGAAAATATCTAATGAATGAATTCAAATAATGAAAAATCCATGTTTCTCTCTTCTTAATTTAGTCTCTGTTCCAAGAGTCGCATTCTCTGCTGCATTAGCAACGGCTGACCTGAGTCTGAGTAGAGAGTCTGCCCGTAAAAATGTGATTTTCGACCACGTCTTCACCAACACGGCCGGTGCTTACAACAACACGGCCCGTGTTTACAACAAGGACACAGGTAATATATCTGGGGGTTGAAATGTTTTGAGCCTGCAACGTTTTTGATGAGTGTTTATTTCCAATGAAGCCTGCATTCATTTTAACTGCCATGTTATACGTTACATTTACACGGATGTGGATCCGACCTGCCCCAGGTGCCATCAGGCTCCAGCCACTCTCTGCCATATGTTCTGGTCATGCCCATCACTATCCCGATTCTGGCTTTCTGTTTTTGAAACCTTTTCATTCATGTGTGACAGGGAGATCAGCCCCAACCACTTGGTTGCAGTTTCTGGAGTGCTCCCTGGCGAAATTAGGGTATCTGTCGCTCAATCAGATGCTGTGGCCTTCTCCTCTTTGTTTGCTAGACACCTTATCTTGCTTATTTGGAAGTCAGCCATTCCTCCGTCACATCGACGCTGGGTTGAAGATGTGATGGCACACCTAAAACTTGAGAGACTTTAAATACTCCACCAGGGGCTCTACCCAGAAATTCATCCAAGTTTGGCAGCCATTTTTGGATTATTTTAATAATAATAATAATAATAATAATAATAATAACTTCGTTTTATATAGCGCCTTTCAGAGGACCCAAGGTCGCTTTACATAAGGTGGGGGGGGGGGGGGGGGGTAACAAATTAACAAACATAGTGGATGTAGTAAATTCCCACAGACTTTCTACAATAATTTGAGGTTATTGTAGCACAATACAATGAGATTGACTATCTGGAAGGAGGAGGAAAGATGCATACTGATAGAATTGTTGGTCTCCTCATTCTGACTTAGCAGATGAGGAATAAAACGTGTAGGCCAGACAAACCAGAATTGTAGTTCAACTCAGCTGATTTATTTGATCAGAGCCAGGAGTCCAAGGTGAATAGAACAAAGGATTTATCAGAAAACCTCAACATGGCTGCTGTGTACAGGAATCAACAATCAGGTTTGCATCTCAAACCTAAATACTGCACATCAAACAGTCACTTGGTTAACATAATTTGAACATACATTGACTATGCTGTACCCATTTATACATGAGTAAATCTGGTTTCAGATATTAAGGATTTACACTAAACTTTAAACAACAAATGGTGTTTTCCCATGATTTACTCACATAAAATGCATCAGCTCACAGTAGTCTCTGGGTGGACGAAGCGGTGGAGCCCCCAGACCCCCTGTGGTGGTCCCGGTCTGAGAGCTCCCGAATTACAATTTGTCTCTTCCTTATATCCTAGCATGTCTAGCCAAAATAGCACTATTACAGTTGATCCAATCATGCAGCCTTCTGTGGGGGGTTGGTGTTTTCTTCCTGTTTGGGGCTGGTCGCCCCCACCTCTGGGTTTCTCTGGGGGGAGGCCGGCCCCCCCCTTTGATCTCCTGTGTGGATCTTGACTCAATACCCAGAGGGGCCGCTAGTGGCCCCCGTCATTGTCTTCCTGATGGGTCTGTCCCAACAGAAATCTCCTCTTAAATGAATAATATATAACTTTAACATTCCTTCTATATGGCTATAGATGTCTAATATCATCCAAGTACAGTCAGTGCTTTCTTAGACTGATACCAGACATCATATGAGACCTTTTGATACTAAACAGTTGATTAATAGATTGTCCTGTCTTATAATGTCAGAGCCAGTATGAGGTCTCTGGTTAGACCAGCTGTGCTCTGCGGTAATCTGGTCACAGTAGGTGTGACTTTTGTCTCTTTGTTCTGAGTACATTTGTTAGTGGGGGTTTATTGACTATCTCTGTAACACCAGTATCACTTAAAACACCCTCTACTGTTGAAAGGGCACACATTCCTTTTTGCAGTATGGTTCTCTAATTTATTCACACATATTAATTATGAAATTCCCAGGCAATATTACCACATGGACAGACACAACATATACATATAAAGTGAGAAAGTTAGGGGTTGAAGGCCAGGTTGAAGAGGTGGGTTTTGAGCAGTTTTTTTTAAATGAGTCCAGAGTTGGGGCGGTGCAGAGTTCTGCGGGGAGGGAGTTCCAGAGGGTGGGAGCTGCCACACTGAAAGCTCTGTCCCCGAACGTCCGTAGTCTGGTTCGGGGGATGGAGAGCTGACCAGTGTCCGTGGATCGCAGGGACCGTGACTGAGTGTAGGGGTGGAGGAGGTCAGTGAGGTACTGAGGTGCCAGCGCGTGAAGGGATTTGTAGGTGAGCAGGAGGGTTTTGTAGGTGATGCGGGATTTGATGGGGAGGCAGTGGAGGTGGATGAGGATGGGGGTGATGTGCTGCCAGGGTTTGGTGCGGGTTAGAACCCTGGCAGCTGAATTTTGAACATACTGGAGCCTGTCCAGGGTTTTGCTTGGGACCCCGGACAGGACCCCGTTGCAGTAGTCCAGGCGGGAGGTGATGAAGGCGTGGATGAGGGTCTCAGCTGTGGTGTTGGAAAGTGATGGTCGGAGTCTGGAAATGTTTCGGAGGTGAAAGAAGGCGGATTTGGTGAGGGAATTGACATGGGATTGATAGGAAAGGGTGGAGTCCAGGATAACGCCCAGGTTGCGGACCTTAGGGGATGGGGAGATGGAGCAGCCGTCAATGTTGCGGGTGAGATCCCCAACCTTCCGGAGCAGGGCCTTGGGTGCCACAACCATGAGCTCGGTTTTATTGTTGTTGAGTTTGAGGAGATTAGATGACATCCAGGTTTTTATTTCGTGAAGGCAGTTGATAAGGGAGTGTGGGGGGAGATGGGTGGATGGTTTGGTGGAGAGGTAGAGTTGAGTGTCGTCGGCATAGGAGTGGAAGCTGAGGCCATGGCGGCGGATGATCTGACCGAGGGGGAGCATGTAGATGGTGAATAGGATTGGGCCAAGTACGGAGCCTTGGGGAATCTACAATTCCCGGCTGAGGATGCTTAGGCATAAGACGGTTATTTATTAGATAGGCAATTTCTATATGGCAAGTGACAACCTGTATAGGAACAATGCAATTTTCTTTTATTATTATTACTATTTTTATTTTTATTTTATTTATTTTTTGTCTACTTTATTTTTCATTTATTTTAGGTATTGTGCGGTTATATGTAGTCATGTATTGTATGTATGTTTGTACGTATGTATATAATGTTGTTGAACCTTTAAAAAACCAATAAAAACTATTTAAATACACAGAACACAAGTGTAATAATGCTTTTGATAAAATGTAGTATAGGCAAGGTAGATTCCTTAGTAGCAAAGTGCATAATAGTAAAAGACAGTATGAAGGTTAGTATTTATTTTTTAATTATTTGTTACATTATTATGAATGTTATAATAAAATACAATGTTAATGTTACAATGTCCTTCTGTCACAGGTATCTTCACTGCTCCAGTCGGAGGCGTGTACCTCTTCACCTTCACCACGGCCTTTCGAGACACCCATCGTTATGCCTCAGGTGCCGTGTTGGTGACGATCAACCAACATCGACCTACGTCCTACGTGACAAGTGATAGGAGCTCCAGTGGCACAGTGATTCTGCAGCTTAATCTTGATGACACGGTCTCCATTTTCAATCAAGTCAATGTGTTTGATAGTCCGTATGATGTGTTTGATCATCAGAACCACCGCACCACTTTCAGTGGCTTCCTGCTCTTCCCAGTGTAGACTGGTGTACTATGACATGTCTCGTGACATGTCGGGTCAATCAATATACTGTAGCTCAACACCACAGCTCACTGGCCATGTTGTCATTTAACAGTAACCAAAAATAAGACTTAAATTACTTTGAAAGCGTATTGTAATCAGTAAATAAATACGTTTATGCCTATAATCAGTCAATTGAACTTGTACCTTTTGCAGCAGTGGTAATCGGTGTGTGTTCTCTGTGTAAACAGAAATGTTTGAAACCCTTTCCTTTCCTTTGGAATATCTTTTACTGAATATATGAACCACTCTAAGTGCATCCATAGCTTGGTGTTTTATCGTGTGTGCCTGCTCTTGATCTGTGCCAGACAAACTCTAGTAGTTGAATGTGGAAGGAGGGGCTGGGAGGCAGTGAAGCCATCACAGGCTTCTTCACCTGACAGAGAAAGGGTACGAGAGTCGTCTTTGAAATTTGTTGTTTTTATTATTTTACCTTAAACAATGATCTTTAATTTAGCGTGACCTGGTTTTATTCTGGCAGTATATCCATTCTAGTCTCAACATTGCCTTGTATGTACAGTACTCTGGTGTCTGGGGTGTAAAGCTGTCTGGAGTGTGAGGTGGGCGTGGACACTTATGGCCCAGTGACATCGTATTGGCCAACGTTGAAATGTATTCCTCTTTTGCTATGTTGATTGGACAATGGTATCTGTAATGTATTCATTTTCATATTCTCTTATTGGTTGATTTGTGATGCTACGTCCTTCCTATAAAACCATCATTGTGAGTCAAGCTGTTGTTGTACAAAACAAAGTGCTTCCTAGATCTGGTAAATAAACAGTTCTAACTTCTTGATGAAATCCTGGGTTGAGGTGTCTTTCTTCCGTCCTTAGCCAAGTCTCCAAGGCTGCCTTACAGTAGTGAGCAAAGAATATGCAAATAGGATCATACCTTTTTGTAAGGAGATGACTGCGATTGAATATTTAACTGGTTAATATAAAAGAGCATAAAAATAACTTTGTACAGCTTTATCGTTATTCACATAGTCAACCGGGAAGCCATACATTCCCCTATGCTAAAATCATTAAATATAGCACACAAACACATATCTCCAGTTTTAAATATGTCAATGTATTTTCATGAAAAACAGGGGCATTGCAGAAAGCTCTATCGTACTATTGATGTACAGTAAAGTAGTAAACAGATCATAGTCCCTGAGGATGCACATTACACTACAGTCCAGTTCAGGAGAAAGTACATGTTCATTGCATCAATACATTATACTGACCAAAGAAAACAGTGCAGCTCTTTGACTTGTTTTAACAGTTTTTGGACAACAATGGAGTTCTATGACCTCTGGATATGATTGTGGGAGAACAATACCCCCCCCTCCCCCCCATCCACCCTGTGTCTCACCTAACGTTCCCCAGTCATGTTCCCCAGTCCACCCCTCCCCCCCATTCACCTTATGTCTCACCTGACACCCCCCCCCCCCCCCCCCCTTCCCCCGGCCCCCCAACATGGACCCTCTCCCCTCCCGGAGACAGACACCTCACACCTTCGGCCCTATCCAGCCCCCAACCCACATTTCCCCCCCTCCTCCTTCTCCTAACTATAACCCCCCCTCCCTCCTTGATACGCCAGATACAACCCCTCCCCCCTCATAGAACCACCCTCCAATCCCGACCTGAGCCAAGCCTACCCAGAATGCCCCTCTCTCTCTCTCCTATAAAGAGCCACGCCTGACTGGACCCTGGAGCTCACCTGCCTCTGGGGACACATCAGCTGGTGTCCCGGTTCGGTCATCCAGGCCTTAACTCTGAATAAACCTTTGTTTTATCAACTCTACCTGACGGTCCACCTTCATTGATCAGGTTCAATTCCCTAACAATATGAGCTGTCATCTGCTGTTGGCTAGATGGACCATGGTTTAAATGCATTGGGTTTGGTCTTTTCGTAGGTCTTTCTTGGTATAAATAGATTATACAAAACTATCTTTCTTGGTATTGTGCCGAGCCTGGTGGTGTTCAGACTCTGAGTCTGACTGAGTTGGTCTCCCATGGGGACTTCAAGAGGTTGGGTTCGGACTGGTATCTGTGGTGGGGTGAAAGAATACAGAGCCTCCCGGGACGCCCATTTTTTTTAAAGGTTGATATGGTATATTTTCACCGGGTTGAGGTAGCGGGGTGATTCAATTCATGTAAATATCTGTCCATTGCCATTCGTTCGATTGGTGAAATGTTCTGGGGCTCTGCTAACAGCCAGTTGTTCGCTAGCCGTAACAAATCATGTTGTTGTTCTTTGGGGGACAAGGTCGCATCATCAGCCCAATCATGATACCGCTGGGAGCGAGTGAGAAATGTAATTCCCGAATGTCGCACTATTAATTTTTTCAGAAACTCATACGTCTTATCCGCCAGCGGGGCGGTGTCATGATATGCTGTCTGGGCCAGGGGCGGATTTAGGATTGTAGGAGATCCGGGGCTGAGCCCACCGGCTTTTTTTTACTTCGACACCACAACCTTTAACTTATACCACCACCTTAAAGCGGACAAAAGGCACTAGAGAACACTTAAATTCACACCCTTTAATTAATGAAGCAAACTATAATAATTTATAATAATAATAATAATAATAATAATAATAATAATAATAATAATAATAATAATAATAATAATAATAATAATAATAATAATAATAATAATAATAATAATAATAATAATAATAATAATAATAATAATAATAATAATAATAATAATAATAATAATAATAATAATAATATTAATAATAATAATAATAATAATAATAATAATAATAATAATAATAATAATAATAATAATAATAATAATAATAATAATAATAATAATAATAATAATAATAATAATAATAATAATAATAATAATAATAATAATAATAATAATAATAATAATAATAATAATAATAATAATAATAATACACTGTGTTTGTATAGCACCTTTCATACAAGAATTGCAGCTCAAAGTGCTTCACAGCAGTACAAAAAGACATGAGCACAACATTGGCAGATCAAGAGCAATGCATAAAGTGCAGACATAAAGCATAAAATAGATAGCAGTAAAATAGACAAAGTCAAGGTAAGACATAGAACATTAAATCACATCGTTTTTCATATTAGGATCTAAGATCTAGGGTTAACTCGGCGAACGTTGAGTGCCAGGACCCCCGAAAACCAGAGTATAGTCGGGTTTACATCGTTGTTTCTTTTATTCGATATTTCCATTCATAAAGACATGCCGGCAGCCTGTGTTATCACTGGGGATGGGTCTGAGATCTCAAAAGTCCAATACCGCCACCTAACACCTTGCGGCCGCTATTGCACTCCATTTGAAACGATGTGGCTTGGTGTCTGTAATTTTGGAAATGACATCAGACCACCCTGAAACTACACTCATATTCACGACGGTATAAAACGGAAATGTATGGATGGAAAAATTATCTGTTTTTTGCATCTTGATCGGAAGAAACTCAAGGACAATCCACTATATTATTAGATCCATAGCTATAATATATAATATAGCTTTAGGCCTGCAAACACAGCCATGTATCCACATGTTAAAAGGCGCTGGCCTTTCAACAGTAACAGTAAACAGCGCCATCTGGCGCTGAAAGTGTTAATATGCGTCTTTGTTTACGGTTTGATTATCACTGATACAAAGTAAAATAGTGCAGTGCAATAAAATAGTTAGTAAAATAGAATAAAATAATGCAATAGTGCATTGCAATAAAATAGTTATCATCGTATTTTTTCGGGAGGCCGGTAAGGAGTGCATTACAGTAGTCGAGTCAGCTTGAGATAAAGGCATGGATCTGGTTTTCAGCGTCCTTTTGATTTATAAATGGCCGTACTTCAGCTATGTTTCTAAGGTGGAAGAATTATGTTTTTGTCAACTTGTTGATTGTGATTTAAAGCTTAGGTCTGAGTCTACCATAACACCAAGACTTAACTCACTCAAATACAGTTAGCAGCTGGATAGACTACAGATGGAAATTAGCTTCTGTTAAATCTGGTGCAAACATATTTTCATGTAACAATGATTAATTGTCCAAAAAATGATAATAATAATAATAATAATTGTAATTTTTTTATTTTTATTTATTTTTGAAAATAGATTCGGGGCTTTTCAGAAAACATTCAGGGCTTGAGCCCAAGTAGCCACCCCCTAGCCCCGCCCCTGGTCTGGGCTAGCCCAAATAAGAATGGTGCCAACAAACTAACCCACTGTTCTGCTGGTCAGTTCTCTCGTTCAGTGGTGCGTTCAAACGCCGACAAATAGCTTTCAATGTTGTCCTCGCTATTCAGTTTGACCAGGAAATGTCTGGGGTTAATATTGTTCATCTGCCTCTCCGCTCTGTGGGTCTCTGCATGGTGGAATGAATCGAGCGCTTCCATTCCTCCATTTCTCCGCAGTTTCCAGAGTTTCACTCAGAACCACGTCATGGGGTGTCTGGGAATCCTGCATCGCTTCCTCATGGCGCTTCTGATTCACCTGTTGCTGGGTCTCGCTCTAACGTGCCCACTCCTGAAACAATGCCGTAACATCGACTGGATTCGCCATTGCTCTTGTGTTTCTTTGTTGGAAATTATTTCGTTTTTTTTTTACCAAAGAACGCTGCTCGCAGCCTCCACCAAGCAGGGACGTGCACAGGACTTTAGAGGGGCAGGTGCTCAAAGGCTGAAAAGGGCACTACACTTGTGTGTATATATTAACCGAGCGTGCGTAGCGCGCAAGCGCAATTTTTAAGGGCCCTTTTCGGGCGGGGGGCCCCCTTTTTATGCTTTTTGGGGGGTTATGGTGATCAAATATTGAATATTGAACTATAATAATCAGTGCAGGAGCTCACTTATCTTTGAAAGACACTTTTATCACTGACTTAAAAGGCCCATACATCTCCATAAATGTTCAGGGGGGAGGGAATAAGTGCTTACCCTACAGACCCCAAGAAGTGCTGTATATTCTGTATTGTTTAATATAAATGCATTTTTTATTCCAATCCCGATTTGTATTTGAGATTCCCAAATCCCATCGGACTTGACTTCTTCGTGTCCCTCAATGAGTGAAATACCAGCATTCAACAGCGGTTTCTATCATCATCATCATCATCACCACCCATGCTATGCATAAAATAATATAGGTCCGCGGAGAGGCACGCTTTACCTAATATTTTGATTCTATCCTGACATTTTTCAGTTGGAAGGGCAGTCTATATGCGTAACGGTAAAAAAAAAAAAAAAAAAAACATTATTTTATATTTTTTTTTTCAAAAGGGCACTTTTTTGATGAGGCTCAAAAAGGCAGGTGCTCAGGCACCCCTTGGCCTCTATGTGTGCACGTGCCTGGTCTTCAACATGTCACGTAAAGGAGAGATTACTGAGCTAGAACAAGAAGATGACACAATAGCTCAAAAGGAACAGATCATCGAACAGGTTGAAGAGGAACCCAGAAACAAAGAAGATTCCCAAGAGCAGCCCGAAAGGTGTAAAGACGGCGACACAGCTGAAAGGAATACAAGAAAAAGTGGAAGAATCATAACTCTGACAGAGAAGGGCAGAGAGATGCAAGAGGAGAAAATTGTAGGACTCCAGCGAAGGTTCCAAGCAGTATACAAGAGATGGAAAAATAATGTGAGAGACGCCAAGGAGATACTATCACTAACTAAGACAGTGACTGGGGAACTCAAAACAGTCATTACTGATATCCGTGGTTTCTCCGCTGACGTCCACCGCGCATATGAAGAATTACGACAAGTTGACACGCCAGATCAGGAAACCCGTAGGAGAGTCGATCTGTGCACCCAAACATCCCAGATCATCTTCAAAAGAGCCTCAAGCCGACTGTATGGAACACCTGAAGATGAAGATTACTATCCTGAAGACAGTACTCTATTCACAGGAAGCCACAACTCTTACTTCTCTAACTCAAAGAAGACCTCCGTACGTTCGAAAGGGTCCACAGCAAGACGTCAAGATGCTGCTGCTGACGTCGCTGCAGGCCAAGCTGTTCTCAAGCTAACAAAAGAGCAACACCAAGAACATCGAGAAATACAGCGGCTGGAAGAGGAAGCTAAAGAACAGATAGCCGAACAAGAAGCAGCAGCTGTCCAGCGTCGCTTGGAGAGAGAGGCGGATCGCTTGGAGAGAGAAACAGATGAGTTGAAAAGAAGAATGCAGCAGGAGGAAGAGGAAGCTACAATCAAAGCTCAAATGATATCGCAGCATACAGCCCTCCAAAGAACCCTGGATGAAAGGAAAAGAAGGGTACAGCAACTGGAGGAAATGAAAAGTCTAGATGCAGCCCAAGTGAGAAAACAAGTGTACAACCAAGTGGCGACTACAGAAGAAGAAGAGAAGCTAAGCATCGAAGTGGATAGCGAGAGGAGAACAATCAACCAAATACCTGCTCCTACAACTCCTCCTTCCCCGTATGTGCTCTCTGCACCAAGAACTGTAGCCCCCCTCCTGGGTGAAAGTACTTCAGAGCTCGTCAGGATCCTAGCTGACGCAGTGAGTTCAAACAGAATCCCCATTCCCGAACCTGTAGTATTCAAAGGGGATCCATTATTATACAGTGACTGGAAACTATCATTTCAAACTCTGATAGATCAGAAGAATATCAAGGAAAATGAAAAGATCTACTATCGCGCACCACAGCATACAACGACGGCCTGGTGGCAGGCAACATGAATGACCACAAGGTGGCGCGATACAACGTAAGGAGGACAGTAATAGAGGCAAAACGGCGCTACAGGGATAAAATTGAACTCCAGTTTGAACAGGCTGACTCCAGAGCTATGTGGCAGGGCCTCAAAACGATGACAGACTACAAAGGCACCTCCCTCAAACTGAACAGTGACATCTCCTTAGCAAATTATCTCAATACCTTCTATGCGAGGTTTGAGGCTGGTAATAACAACACCAGCCTACAAGCCACGGAAATGGGGGGGGGGGGGGGGGGTCTGCTGATGGAGACTCAGTGTTCAGGGTAACAGAGCATGAGGTGAGGCGGACCTTTAAAAAAGTGAATATCAGGAAGGCAGCAGGACCGGACGGCATCCCCGGCCGCGTCCTAAAAGTCTGTGCTGACCAACTGGCCCCGGTATTCACTGACATATTTAACCTGTCCTTAGAAGAAGTCCACTATCATCCCTGTACCTAAAAAATCCAAGCCTGCTTGCCTCAACGACTACCGCCCTGTAGCTCTCACCTCCATAGCCATGAAGTGCTTTGAGAAGCTAGTAAAGGGCTACATCTGCTCCTCCCTCCCCATCAACCTGGACCCCCTGCAATTTGCATACCGCCCCAACAGGTCCACGGAGGACGCCATAGCCCATGTGCTGCACACAGCATCACACATGGACAAGAGGAAGGGGAACTATGTGAGAATGCTATTCATCGACTACAGCTCGGCATTCAATACCATAGTCCCCTCCAAACTCATAGCCAAGCTCAGGGACCTGGGCTTGAACTATGACCTCTGCCAGTGGGTCTTGGACTTCCTGACGGGCAGACCCCAGGTGGTGAGAGCAGGCAACTGCACCTCCTCATCCATCACCCTCAACATAGGGGCCCCCCAGGGCTGTGTTCTGAGTCCCCTCCTCTACTCCCTGTACACACACGACTGTGTGGCTCAGCGGAGTAACAACACAATCATCAAATTTGCTGACGACACAGTAGTGGTGGGCCTGATCTCTGCAAACGATGAGAGGGCCTACCTGGAAGAGGTCAAGGTCCTGGCGGGATGGTGCCAGGAGAACAGCCTCTCCCTGAACGTCAGCAAAACAAAGGAGATGATTGTGGACTTCAGGAGGTCGGGGGTCAAGGACTACAGCCCCCTCAGCATCGACGGGGCACCAGTTGAGAGAGTGAACAGCTTTAAGTACAAGCCTGGGAACCACTCAGTGTTGTTTGTTACAGAGAGAGGGTGAGGCAGGGTGGCTATATTTCTGTTGACCGCACTACGTTACTCAATATATCATCTGCAAGAGCATGTAACCAAAGGTAGAAAATAAAAAACCTTGCACTGCAGCTACGGACTCATGCTCATTCATTGGACTCGCGTGTCGGTCAGATCTCCCTGCCCAAGCCCTCTCAGCGGCTTTTTACTTGTCACATTAAAATAGTCGCGTTACATGTACCTTTATGGAGAATATCATCTCCCGTGGTGACGCAGAAAGAGTCCCTGAGGAAGAGATAGACAACAGCCCGGCCTGGTACATACCTCATCACGGGGTGTATCATCCGCAGAAACCAGGACAAATACGCGTCGTATTTGACTGTTCTGCCCGCTTCCGAGAGACTTCCCTCAACGACCATCTGCTCACTGGTCCTGACCTAACAAATGCACTGGTTGGTGTCCTGTGCCGCTTCCGAAAGGGCTCTGTCGCAGTCATGTGCAACATCGAGAAAATGTTCCACCAGTTTCAAGTAAGAAAAGAGGATCAAGATTATCTACGCTTCTTATGGTGGGAGAATGGCAAAATGGATACAGCACCATCAGTCTACAGAATGAAGGTCCACCTGTTTGGGGCCAACTTCGGCCTAAAACATCTGGCAGCGCATGGAAAAGGCCAGTTCAACAAGGAAACCAGACGCTTCATCCAAAGGGATTTCTACGTGGACGATGGTCTGGCAAGCGTGGAACGTGACTTGTCCAAGAGTCAAGAGAACTCTGCAGCACTGGGAGGTTGAGACTGCACAAGTTTGTCTCTAACAGCAAACACGTCATGGCAAGCATCCCAGAAGAAGAATGTGCTGTAGTTAAGGAACAAGACATGGACTTAGGATAACTACATGTGGAAAGAGCTCTTGGAGTAGAGTGGTGTGTTACATCCGACACCTTCCAGTTCAGAGTCCAAGTAAAGCCCCATCCACTGACAAGACGAGGCGTGCTATCTACCGTAGCCTCCATATATGACCCCCTGGGGTTCGTGGCACCCTTCGTCCTCCTCGGGAAGCAAGTTCTCCAGCAGATGTGCAGAGACAAAGTCGACTGGGACGATGAACTACCAGAAGCCCTAAGACCTCAGTGGGAGTCATGGCTCAGAGACCTCCCCAACTTGTCCGAGACACACGTACAAAGATGCTACGTACCTCCAGATTTCGGGGATGTCAAAGGCTACGAACTTCACCACTTTGCAGATGCAAGCGTCACAGGGTACGGCGGATGTGCCTACCTTCGAACAATCGACGAGTCTGATGAAGTCCATTGCTGTCTAGTAATGGGAAAGGCAAGAGTTACTCCAACGAAAGTTACAACAATACCAAGACTCGAACTCGCTGCAGCAGTTGTTGCCGTTCGAACCAGCGACATGCTCCGGAATGAGCTCGAAATCCAAGATCTACAAGAGTCCTTCTGGACGGATTCCCAAGTTGTTCTTGGCTACATAAACAACGATGCTAGAAGATTTCAAACCTTCGTAGCCAACCGCATCGAAAGAATTAAGTACAAAACCTGAACAGTGGTTCTATGTTGCTTCTGAGGACAACCCCGCGGATCACGCTTCTCGAGGTTTGACTGCAGATCAACTTAAGTCCTCAAACTGGTTCACCGGACCAAAGTTTCTTTGGAAAAAGGGTCCACTCCTCAGAGAATGCAAGAAGGGAGAGGTCAACGAAGATGACCCGGAACTTCGCAAGGCTTTCGTGTGTAACACTGAGACAAAAGAAGAGAGATCTTTACCAAACAACCTGAAGAAGTTCTCTGACTGGACAAGAGCTGTAAAGGCAGTGGCAAGGTTAAAACGAATGGCCAAAGAACATAAAGGTCTGAAAGAACGCACCAACGAAAATACAAGTATCGAAGAAAGAAAAGAAGCTGAGCTTGCCATCATTAAGCTTGCTCAATAAGAGGTCTTCCTGGCTGAGATAAAAGGACTCAAGCAAAAGCAGGAACTTGTCAAGAAAAAAGGGAAGTAAGCTACACAGGCTAAGCCCCTTCCTGGACGACAACGGGATCCTCAGGGTGGGAGGGCGTTTAGGCCAAGCGGAGCTACACCCACACATAAAACATCCGGCGATACTTCCACAGAAAAGCCACATCGCATCCCTACTCATCAAACACTACCACGAAAAGATCCAACACCAAGGGCGTGGAATGACCACAAACGCACTCAGAGCTAATGGATGGTGGATTATGGGATGCAGCAGCGCTGTCTCGTCACACCTCTACAGATGTGTCAAGTGCCGAATGTATAGACGACCCCACGAAGAACAGAGAATGGGCGACCTACCTCAAGATCGGATGGAAGCAACTCCACCTTTCACCTACACCGGGATAGATTGCTTCCGCCCAATCTGCGTAAAAGAAGGAAGATAAGATCTAAAAAGATATGGACTTATACTCACCTGTCTATGCTCAAGATCCGTTCACATAGAAGTGATTGACGATATGACTACAGATTCATTCATCAATGCACTCAGATCATTCATTGCGATCAGAGGAAACGTTCGCCAACTCAGATGTGATCAAGGAACCAATTTTGTTGGCGCAAGAAGAGAATTTACAGAACTCATGAAGGGAATGAGTGAAGAAAGACTGAAGGCTCTGGGATGTGAGTTTCTCATGAATCCTCCAGCGGCAAGCCACATGGGCGGTGTATGGGAGAGGCAAATAAGAACGATAAGAAGCATATTGAGTACCATACTGGACCAGTCCTCACAAAGGCTTGACAGCACCTCTCTCCGGACGTACCTGTACGAGGTTATGTCCATAATCAATAGCAGGCCGCTCTCCGCTGAGTTTCTGAATGACCCATCCGGACCTGACCCTTTGACCCCGAATCACATTCTAACGATGAAATCTACAATCATTCTGCCCCCACCTGGACAATTCACGCAAATGACATGTCATCAGCTTGTGACTGCAACTTGTTCTTGTTCGCGGACATCACTCAGCCCTGCTGGTCTCTGACAAGAACAAGTTACAGGTTGAAAAAACCCTCAGCTCAGAACTTGGCAGAATCTGCACCTGGCTCGCTGATAACAAACTATCATTACACCTGGGTTGTTATGACCCTGGCTCAAAGGGACGCAACATAAGTGCAAACAGACACCAATGCCTGTGTTTAAACCAAAAGAATACTCTAACTATGAATAATAGCACAAACTAACGATCAAAGAATGGTGGAACGTGAAAAGACTCTGTTTCCACAAACTCTTCTAGCAACAGTCAGCCTGCATGTGTGCATTGAGGAAGTGGCTTTAACCTGCATTAGCAGCCCTCACATGCATGCACAGTGACACAGGAGTGATCAAGCTCATGGTACATAACATCTCCCCCACCAAAATGGTTGCCCAGGAGGCAACCACTACACATCAAACCAGTAAACAAAAAAATCTTGTGACCCATTAATTGTCAGGGCCACTACCACAACAGCGATAACGGGCCGGCCCCTGTCGAACACGACCATCAACCTGGTCGCATGCTCCCCACTGTGGAACATTGTCCCGCCCGCTGTGTGTAGCCAACCCTGGACCCGCTAACCGCGCGAGCAGAGCGTTCCGTGGAGTCGGGACATCAGACCCTGACACTACCCACGAGGCAATCGCACCCAAGGGGGGACCCCGACAGAAAGGGCCGGTTTGATACGGGAGAAGCTGACATCATACTAGGTGACAAAAGCTCCCCCACTGAACACCCCTCCAGCATGGACTGCTGAGGAATTGTACAATACAGCTGGACATGCAAGGAGTGAGGCCCCCACACTGCCCGATAGGGTGGGTTCCTACACACCGTAGCCCTGCAGTGATATTACTACCACCCAAATCACGTGCGCCTGCCAGACCACTGCCGGTCTTCCGGGAGTGGGAGGCACTAACGTGATACCCGGCCTGGCGAAGGCGAGGTCGGGGGAACCCGCACTGTTTGCCTCAAGAGGTCTCGAGCCCCCCTGCTGACAACCTTTGTAGTTGACAGACGTAACACCAGGCTCAACCAAACACAGACACAGAACGTGTGGCGTGGGAGCCGCTTGACAGCACAACATTCTCACGGACAGACCTAGTTTCAGCCATCAAATGGGTGTCAGCCCCTGTCCCCATGAGAAGCGAAATGTGGGGCCGCTTGCACTTCATTGAAGATACGCAACCCGCAACCAAAGGAAACAAATCAGAGCCCTTATCCCGCTGGTGTTGGGGGGGGGAGTGACCGGAGAGCGAGCTGCACACAGCTAGACGGCGACGGTTTTTTAGGGCGTGCTCATCTAATGTAGCCGATCCCTCGGCCGCCAAGGCTGTCTGCCTTGCGGTCACCTGTTGACGTTGTGCCCAGGGTACCTCAGGCGGGGGAAACATGGCCGCTGGTTGAGGGCCTCGCCACAGCCGCTGGCGAGGCCGTGCTCTCACCTCTGGCTGCGCGGTGTGAGGCGGTGTGGGGCCTAGGTCAAATACCGCCTGCGCTCCTGCGGAAAGACCAAAGTCCCTCTGCGGAGAGGGGAGCCCTGAGGAGGGAAAAAACTTCTCACCCCCTCAAAGGGAGACTGATCCAACCAAAATGTCTGTAAACAAGCGTTGACAGCATCCTAGCCCTCCCTGCGGTTATAGCTTAAGGCTAGGTCAAAGCTAATAATGTCAAAACCTTGCGCGATGTTTCGACGTTGGCTGGCCTTCAAGGCCCCGCCACCCGACACCATTTTTGACAGAAAAAACAGCAATTCGAACAATGTTACTAGTCGCTGCTAATTCTATACCGTGGCGGTATAGGCTTAACAGCCCACCAGCCACCTGCCGGGCCGACTCACCTCATGGCGTCGGCCAGGCGGGGCACTGTTCCAACATGCCAGAGGCAAAGGACTGATGCCACCTGCTTCACAAGCACGGAGCACCAGTGGTGGTTGCAACAAAAACTACTACTAGTGAATAATAATAATGATAATGACTTGGATTTATATAGCGCTCTTCACTGACCCAGAGCGCTTCACAGAGTCCATTATTCGTTCATACACAGTCATACCGGTGGTGGTAAGCTACAATTGCAGCCAGAGCTGCCCAGAGGCAGACTCACGGAAGCGTGGCGAATAATCAACGCCTACGGCCCCTCCGACCACCACCAACATTCATTCACATGCATACACATTCATACGAGGCAAGTAGGTTAAGTGTCTTGCCCAAGGACACAACGGCAGTGGGATGGACATGAGCTTGAGCGGGATTCGAACCACCAACCCTTGGATCATTGGACAACCCGCTCTACCCCTGAGCCACGCCGCCCCACGCCCTGAGCACTGCCTCACTAATAGGAATGCAGCAACCTCCACTGTGGTGTGCACCCATGAAGGGGTAAATGAATAAATGAACTAAAACTCCACCAACACACTGCAGAATGGGCTAGCCCATACACACAATGTTAAGGGGATGCAGACCAGAGAAACACTAGTCCCGCACACAATTCATAGATTCACAAAAAGCACACCAGCCCTAGGCCTCAGCCCATCCACCCATGAAAAGGTAAACAAACCCCCGTCAAAACTCCCAACAGTAGACACCGATTGACCGTCAGCATGAATGGTTAAGAGGAGGGAAGACCTTTTTAAAAAGACAGCCCTCGGCTGGGGGATCAACGGAACAGTAACCCAGCATCGTAGTATAGCATTAGACGCGCGCTCCAGGATAGCCGGGAAAACGACAACGTTTACCCAGATATCCTGCCCCTTGCGCCAATACACAACTCGTTGTCTCACGGGACAACGAGCAGTATCACAAATGCCAGCATTGACACCTGGTGGCGCAGGCCCTACCTGGGCGCGACCTAGCCACGACAGCTAGCCGCCGCGCAACGTCCCTCGATCCGCTGTCAGAAGACGAGGAAACCCCAGGACAGGCCCGATGCGCTGTTAGAATGTGCCGAGAAGATTCCAGGGGCTGGCAAATCTCCGGCGAAAACCCAACATTGTTCAATTTCCTTCTGCATTTCATAACAACTAGTTCATGGAGTGCACTGCATCGTCCATGATGGAAACAAAAAGAGGAAGGGCGAGTATGACCATGTCTGGTGTCTTATAGGGGGACACTGGGGCGGGGCCTAGGGTGGGGACAGTCCCGATATTGGGACGTTTGTCCTGCGTCCCACTACAACAGAACAATGTCCCGCAATTCAAAGATTTTTTTAATAATATATATATATATATATATATATATATATATATATATATATATATATATATATATATATATATATATATATATATATTTTTTTTTTTATTATTATTATTCAAATATTATTTAATTAAAAAAAAAATGTTGTTAATTTAATGCATCATTCCAATACCCTCTTATATTTAAAATTAAAAAAATCGGGCGACGTCAAACCAATGCGCAGCCGAGCAGAGCAGCTCGACTCGAGTCTCGCGAGTCGCGCTGCCTATCACTGTCAGACAGTCCGAGGCCGAGGCAGCTGCAGTGTGTGAGACGTCAGTCACTCGAGTAGTCAGAAGAAAGACCGCCAATATTACTGATACAAGTTGTTTAGCTATCTAAGAAAAACAAGAAAATGGAGGCAAAAAAAATACTTTGCTCATATAACAGAGACTGGGACAAGAAGTATACGGTAGAAGGCAGGATCTGCCACAGGAGCTTCACCATCACCCATGGAGGAGAGGGGGACGTTAAGAAGCATGGTGATGGCGAGGCTCACAAAAAAAAATTAACAGCAAAGGAATACTAACAGTATAGCATGACTAGCTTTTTCTCGAAGCCACAGGACAGCAACACAGACAAAGTCACAGCGGCTGAGGTGACCAGTGTCTACCATAACGTGCAGCATGGCTTATCTTATAGATCTCACCTTTTCTTTATGTTATATAGGGTTTGTGGAGACTTTGGGTCTCACCCTATGAGCAACTGAGTGATCCGCTATTCACAATAAAAACCTTATTATATTGTGAAGATCAACCATCGCATTCCGTCTCCTCTCTTCTACACTTCACTGCTAATAATGCTCAGGAAAAGATGGCTGAAAAGACTTAGCTCCTGCTCTTTCTATTAATGGAGTGATTTTATCAGCTTGGATACCAAGATTGATGGTTACCTGCTTAATGATGAAAGTGTGATTAAATAAAGATGTTGGTGACATAGACAGTAGCGGCTGAGAAGGTGATTGGTGAAGCATCTATACAGTTTAATAAGATTAATAACAAAATGTGCTATATATAGCCTATCGTCTGCGTCGAATATGAAATAAAGGCATTTAAATAATAAATACATTTCTTTAATTTTAAATAGCAATAATTTTTTTTAAATACATATATAAAAACAATATTCACAGAAATTTAAACACCAGAGTAAAACAAATTAAAAACGTTTAAAAATCATTTTAAAATATCAACTAGATAGAACAGTTACAGGTAGTCACACAATGGTCTGAAATCATACATTTAAACATTCCAAGGGAAGGGAGAACCTCCAATTTTAGCGTGAGTTGAAGGACATTCCATGAGTTAGAGGCATCAAAGGAAAAGGCTGACTTCCCTAGCTCAGAACAAATCTGAGGAACCCTAAGAACCATCCAGTCATTCGATCGAGTTGAATAGGTTCCAATATTCCAATCTAACAGTGAGGAGATATAAACAGGTTGTAACAGATAATAGGAATGATTTGGGACTCGATGATTGAAGACGGTGCAGAGCATGATGTCATGTTTAAATCTCCACTTTGACTGTTACTAAATTAACTGTAAGGTGAACGCCAGGTTGATATTGCTAATTTAGTGTTCATTTAAAGGTCTGTGTTGACTCTCTATTAATTTGTCAACCAGTGAGAAAAACATCAACACTGCTTTAAAAAAATTGATAAAGGCAAAAAATATATATAATTTTGTTCAAATTCAAATCAAAGTTTATTTGTCACCTACACATTACACGTGCACAGTGGCAGTGAAACCAAACCTTTATTTTCAACACAAAAAAACGAATCAAGGTTTGCCCTCATTTTCAATATTGTGTCAAGATAAACAAATACAACGGGTGAATATAAAGATAAACAAATACAACGGGTGAATATAAAGATAAACAAATACAACGGGTGAATATAAATATAATATATATATATATAATATAATATAAAGGTGAAAAGAATATAAAAGAAAAAATTATCAAACAATAAAACTCTTGACCCTTTTCACTGCGACAATACACAGCAGGTTAACCCTTTCACTGTGACAATACACAGCAGGTTAACCCTTTCACTGTGACAATACACAGCAGGTTAACCCTTTCACTGCGACAATACACAGCAGGTAAACCATTTCACTGCGACAATACACACCAGGTTAACCCTTTCACTGCCACACAACAGCAGGTTAACCCTTTCACTGACACACAACAGCAGGTTAACCCTTTCACTGCAGCACTACCAAACGGTTAACCCTTTCACTGCCACAATACAGAGAAGGTTAAACCTTTCACTGCCACACGACAGCAGGTTAACCCTTTCACTGCCACACTACAGAAGGTTAACCGTTTACTATCACACTACTGACGGTGAAAGGGTTAATAAAACGTGCTATGATGATAGACTACACTGATCCCAGAGCAGCTGGTGATAGACTACACTGATCCCAGAGCAGCTGATGATAGACTGCTACACTGATCTCAGAGCAGCTGATGATAGACTACACTGATCCCAGAGCAGGTGATGATAGACTACACTGATCCCAGAGCAGGTGATGATAGACTACACTGATCCCAGAGCAGCTGATGATAGACTACACTGATCCCAGAGCAGCTGATGATAGACTACACTGATCCCAGAGCAGCTGATGATAGACTACACTGATCCCAGAGCAGCTGATGATAGACTACACTGATCCCAGAGCAGCTGATGATAGACTACACTGATCCCAGAGCAGCTGATGATAGACTACACCAGTGGAGGCTGCTGACCAAATTTTTAGGTGAAGCACAAATTATTATATTATATTATATATTAAATTATATTTTTTAAACATCCCCAACGCTGTAACACCCCCATTCCTCCCATGTGTCAGGCTCCTCATTCGCTTCCATTCATTTTGGGGACCATGTTTAAATATCATACTTGTCATACTGAAGTATAAACAAACTATACTGCTGTGACGATTTAAATAACACAGACCATTCTGAGTCAATGGTATGCAAAACTGTACATTGGAATATCTAACATGTATTTAACACCTTCCTCTGCACGAGGCCACAGATGGGTTTTTATGTAACACAAGGACAATGAATGAATGAATGAATGAATGAATGAATGAATGAATGAATGAATGAATGAATGAATGAATGAATGAATGAATGAATGAATGAATGAATGAATGAATGAGAGAGACCACGGCGGGTTTATATTAACACAACAGAACTGAATGAGAGAGAGAGACAGAGAGAGACCACGGCGGGTTTATATTAACACAACAGAACTGAATGAGAGAGAGTGTGTGTGTGTGTGTGTGTGTGTGTGTGTGTGTGTGTGTGTGTGTGTGTGTGTGTGTGTGTGTGTGTGTGTGTGTGTGTGTGTAATAACAAGTATACTATAATCACAGGTGTATTATGGTGCAGTGCAGGGTCCATGTGTGTGGCTTGTGTCCAATAACAATAGTCCATGTATCTTTTGTGTGTGCGTGTGTTTAAGACTGTGGTCTTTGATAATGAGAATGTTATAGTTCTTCGTTCTACACTGAATGAATGAATGAATGAATGAATGAATGAATGAATGAATGAATGAATGATGAATGAAAACTTTATTTAACAGATTGCAGAATGGGTACAATACAGTACGGCTCAATACACATGTTAAGGGGATGCAGACCAGAGAAAGACTTTCGTCTTGTTTACATCAATTCAGTGCCACATACACACAGTCCTCATATCCCTCCTAGTTACACACAGTCATCATTATCCCTCCCATACAATACGCACAACACAACAGACTAACTCGTCTTGCTCAATACTTGTTTATGAGTTTTAAGAGACAGCACTGTAATCTCTCTCAACCAAAGCTCTGACACCTTGCTATCTGAAACACTGACACCATTATAATATCAACCTAATAATATCAACCTGATAATATTGAAACATTATCAATATAACGTTAGCTACCAACTTTAGCAGGGCTCCTAATAACACAAGATACATTTCACTATGAATTGAAAATGGGGGACCCTGATGTAAACAAGACGAAAGTCTTTATCTGGTCTACTGCATCTCCTTAATAATTATGTGTATTGAGCCGTACTGTATATTGTACCCATTCTGCAATCTGTTAAATAAAGTTTTCATTCATTCATGCCTTTTGAAAAGTGACATGGTCGATGTAGGAGTTATGATGCGGTTTAAATTCGGTTACAGTAAAGGTGCTCCCATAGTCCAGCAGACTGTACACAGAGCAGACTCCGCGGATGTCCGCGCGGCTCTGTGTACAGTCTGCTGGACTATGGGAGCGCCTTAACGTTACACAAACTGACATTCTAAAGCCAAGACACTTACCCATAAAGACGGTATCTCGATCGATCTCATCCATCGTTGAATAGTGCAGCTTCTCCATGTGACGAGTCCGACTCGAGCCGCGTGCATTAATCCCATGGGAAATGTAAACAATATAGCATCGCGAGCCAGCTTGTTGCATCAAATTGATGTTTGGCTTTTGTCTCCCGAGTGAAGTTAGAACTACTACACTTCGGCTGGTCCAGGCTAAGCACTGCAGGCTTTCGTTTGACAACAACTGAGATAAAAAAAAAATATATATATATCATCAAACAGCAGTCTTTTGTGATCTAATCCAATCGATCCTTCATTTGCGTGAGGATGCTGTCGAAATCCACTATTCTGTTGATGCGTGACACACGTTCCATTTTCGGGACTCCGACTCCAGACAGTCACCCAAGCGATTCACCCAAATAAAGTTTTCATTCATTCATTAATTTGCTGTCTCCTTATAACCGTCTGCTTTTACTCTTAGCTTTTCTTCATAGGAGAATGTGTGAAAAGATTCCTGTATGATCCGATCTACGATGTTTGGAGGAGCATCCATAATTCTTTGCAAAAATAATTTCCTATATTAGCCAGCTACAACAACAAGGAAGTTAGTTAGAACTACACTAGTCTTCAAGTTCAACTGAGATTTAAAAAAATATATATTTATATCATCCAAGTAAACGATGCAGTGCACAACAATAACTGAACAAGTGAATAAAGATATTAAAATATGAATGATTATATTAGGCAAATAAATGTTCTTCTTCAGGCAAACAGATGATGCAACACAACGTTGACTATAGTAGAACACTGACGCCAGTCCAGCTGCAGACTTCCTGGCACCACTTGCAGACAGTCTCTGATTGGATTTTGAAGGTTGTCAATCATTCAACCTCTGTGTAATATTGAATGTCAAGGCTGTCAATCAATCAATCCTCCATTCAGTGGCAAGAGTTTAACTGCACAGACCGTGCTTAGATGAAATTAATAGCCTATTTTGATTCGCTGTTATATATTATTTATTTAACAAAGGGTCACACCTGTGAAGTATTCTTCACGAATAATTAAGGCAATACTGCAGTGCAGGCATGCTCAGAGCTGTCAATTTTGGCCATTTAAAAAAAAAAAAAATGCACTGGCATTTTTTTACAGAGGAAAACATATATATATAAAAAAAATAAAAATAAAAAAAAATATATATATATATATATATATTTTTTTTTATATAGGTATATGTAAATTAATAATAATTATGAATTATGAGTGAATTTGTGTTTCACGTGTTGTCATAGAGAAACCTCCACTGGACTACACTGATCAGGCACGTGCACACATAGAGGCCAAGGGGTGCTTGAGCACCTGCCTTTTTGAGCCTCATCAAAAAAGTGCCCTTTTTGGAAAAAAAGGAAAAAAAGAAAAAGAAAATTGTTTACCGTTACGCATATAGACTGCCCTTCCAACTGAAAAATGTCAGGATAGTACTATAGTAATATAGTATATAGCAGCGTAACATAGAATAATAATATATTAAAATATTGTATAATACTGTACCAATATGGTGTAGAATAAATAGTATGATTTAGTTATATTATAATAAAATAGAAATTAGATAGTATATAGAAGTATAATACATTATATAAGTGTGTGTGTGTGGGGGTGTGTGTGTGTAAATGAATTAACCTAAATATGTAGTTTGACTGATAGATAGACAAAATGGGTTTATTTATGTTGATTTAATTTGGTTGTGTTGATGTTAAATTTTTATTTATTTTTTGCAAAATGGGTATATTCTGTTTGGTTTTACACAATATGTCTATCGGTGTGTTGTACGTGTGTAGGGGCAGGTATATATAAGATTTTTTCTTCTTCCTGTTCCTTTCGGCCATGGTATTTTTTGTGAATTATGTGAATATGTACTGTTGGACTGTGGTGATTCCATGTACGGATAAATAAAATGATGATGATGATGATGATGATGATGATGATGATGATGATGATAGAAACCGCTGTGGCGCATACAGTTGAATGCTGGTATTACACTCATTGAGGGACACGAAGAAGTCAAGTCCGATGGGATTTGGGAATCTCAAATACAAATCGGGATTGGAATAAAAAATGCATTTATATTAAACAATACAGAATATACAGCACTTCTTGGCGTCTGTAGGGTAAGCACTTATTCCCTCCCCCCTGAACATTTATGGAGATGGGCCTTTTAAGTCAGTGATAAAAGTGTCTTTCAAGGATAAGTGAGCTCCTGCACTGATTATTATAGTTCAATATTCAATATTTGATCACCAAAACCCCCCAAAAAGCATAAAAAGGGGGCCCCCCGCCCAAAAAGGGCCCTTAAAAATCGCGCTTGCGCGCTACGCGTGCTCGGTTAATATATACACACAAGTGCAGTGCCCTTTTCAGCCTTGGAGCACCTGCCCCTCTAAAGTCCTGTGCACGTCCCTGACACTGATCCCAGAGCAGGTGATGATAGACTACACTGATCCCAGAGCAGGTGATGATAGACTACACTGATCCCAGAGCAGCTGATGATAGACTACACAATCGTGACAGGTCTAAAATTACATCAATCACATTTATATATAATTTTGAATTTAAATAACATTTATAGCATAAAAAAAAGCACTCTTGCTGAAATAATTCATTCATCCATCCATTCATTAATTGGTGGGACTGCCGCCAGCGAGCTGGGAGGGACATTTGGCAGCACTTGTACCAGTCAGGGTGGAGATCAATTCAATATGTAACCAGAAATGGCCATTTACTTGCCAATAATAAAACATCCGTGCTCATGTACTTGTCAGTGGGTTGAATATGGATAGGACAACCTTTTCATGCCAATGGTTTTTCAGTATTTGAATTTGAAATAATTTCCAAGAAGTTTTTTCTGAATTCATTGATTTTGAAGGTGAGTGGATCCCAGCCCCCTGTACAAGCTGCCCTTAATGATAGATGCTGATTTTGTGAACCCAGAATGTTTGTTTTATTTTTTTATACCCAAATGTGCCTGTATGCTCTCAGTCTGGCCTTTACCCTCTGGCCTTTACCATCTGACATTTACCCTCTGACCTTTACCCTCTGACCTTTACCATCTCTCCCAATTCACTGACTCTGGAGCAGCTCCAGACTTTATGCTTGATGACATCACAAAGTATATTAATAATATATTATAAATAAATAATAGATACATTTGAGATTTTGGGGGCGAGAGTTGCTCATGTTCACTATCATCGTTGGTCTTAAACCTCTGCTCTGTTGGTCTATTAAGTGTTAAATAAAGTTAATATTATTATTATTAAACCATATGAATATCATATATGAATTCTGAAAATGGGTGTAGTTCCCCTTTTCTAAATCAGAGCGATGGACTGCTCCGTTGTATGTTAGAGCGACGGACTGCTCTGTTGTATGTTAGAGCGATGCTCTGTTGTATGTTAGAGCGATGCTCTGTTGTATGTTAGAGGGACGGACTGCTCTGTTGTATGTTAGAGCGACGGACTGCTCTGTTGTATGTTAGAGCGATGCTCTGTTGTATGTTAGAACTTTGTAAAGAAACTCAAGGTAATAAGAGCGATACAGTGCTCTGTTGTTATATATTTTTTATTGAACAATCTTATCACACTTTTTTACTGTCCGTTCTATCTTATTATCTTTAGCCTATTTTAAACTGAATCAAACCGCACTTTTCTACTCTATCTAATCTATTCTATTTTATTATTTGTATTGCTGAAGAACTGCGATTTGCCTAACCTTGCTACTGTACCTCTCTATCTCTTTGTATTTAGATTTTTTTACTGTTGTGAAGCACTTTGAACTGCAACCTCTGTATGAAAAGTGCTATACAAATAAAGTTATTATTATTAAATGAAAATGGACTGCTTCTACCCTGTGCGGCTGCACTCTCTGGTTCCCAAAATTCAGATCAAACTGTAAAACTAAATGTTGCCGATCAGATCCAGCAATTGCACATCTTATTTTTCAACTAAAATGTTATCAAACATAATTTTAGTAAAAAAAACCTTTTAGGTGGAGAAAGTCATCATCATCAAACCTTTATTTGAATAGGCAGGTTAATTAAGTTAAGTTCTTATTTTCAATAACGGCCTATTTGGGGGTAAAAAGCCCTCTAGGGGAAAGGGGATAGTTCTCCAACTTGTGTGAGTTGCAGTGATCTCCTCGTTGTTCCCCACCTAGGTTATCTAACTATTGCGCTGCTGCAACTAGAAACACTGGCCTGGCCTGCTTCTAAGTTCAGTGGCCTGACTGCATACATTTTTAGTTTTTGTTTTTTGGAAATCATCTGGCGACCCCCCCACGGCAGAGGGTCGCGACCCTGACTTTGGGAACCCCTGCTCTAGGGAGTTTGTTAAAGTTGTGTGTGTGTGTGTGTGTGTGTTTTGTTGTGGGAAATAGTTTGTTGTGTTAAAGGACAAAAACGATGAGCCGTTTGTATAAATCATTCTGAGTCGTTATTAAAAATAGAAACATAGTTTATTTCATCTGTGGCCACAAAATGAAAGTTCAGTTTCCAGTCAGAGACAACATGTGTTCACACACTGAATCTGACTAGCAAAGTGACCAAGAGAAATACACG
This sequence comes from Notolepis coatsorum, assembly GCF_963971535.1. Lineage (NCBI taxonomy): Eukaryota > Metazoa > Chordata > Actinopteri > Aulopiformes > Paralepididae > Notolepis > Notolepis coatsorum. Next base: position 1,213,064 of record NW_028174878.1, read on the forward strand.
TAACATTAGAACAGATATGACTGAAAGTATCAAATGGCCCAGTTAGGAGAATCAACCTTGGCTAGGCAGTGATGTTCACGATGTTCCTAACTGGAATGTTAAACAACCTTGCTAGGAGAGGAAAAGATTAGATATGTGCTAATCAATGTTCCTGTCTCCCTGATAAACTGGTTTAGATCCTGATGCGTGAGTTCCTCTTTGGTGAGCCTGTTTTGAGAGCACAGACACCACAAAAGACACCCCCCCCCTTCTCAAAGTCAACTGGTATTAGTATAAGAGGAGGTGGCCCACAAGCAGAAGCAGAACCCAAACCACAGAGACACACATTGTATACTTTCCACTGATAGGATCCGGCAAAATGTTGAAGACCGCCTTCTGGTTCCTCTTTGTGTTCCTTGGATATGTGTCCATTGAACCTGTGGAATCTGAAAGCTTAAAGCAGAGACTTGAAGTCCTTGAAAATGCCATCAAGGATGATTTGCTCTTCCTGAAAGAGGAAATCAACCAGCTGAAGGTGAATGAAGATGCCAGCAAGAAGGTAATCAACCAGCTGAAGATGATTGAAGATGCCAGCAAGAAGGAAATCAACCAGCTGAAGGTGAATGAAGATGCCAGCAAGAAGGAAATCAACCAGCTGAAGGCGAATGAAGATGCCACCAAGAAAGACCTGCTCATCCTGAAACAGGAAATCAACCAGCTGAAGGTGAATGAAGGTGCCAGCAAGAAGGAAATCAACCAGCTGAAGGTGAATGAAGATGCCACCAAGAAAGAACTGCTCATCCAGAAACAGGAAATCAACCAGCTGAAGGTGAATGAAGGTGCCAGCCAGAAGGAAATCAACCAGCTGAAGGTGAATGAAGATGCCACCAAGAAAGACCTGCTCATCCAGAAACAGGAAATCAACCAGCTGAAGGTGAATGAAGGTGCCAGCAAGAAGGAAATCAACCAGCTGAAGGTGAATGAAGATGCCACCAAGAAGGAAATCAACCCGCTGAAAGTGAAGGTGCTCGAGCTGCAGAGACAATCCACTCCACGAGCAGGTAATTAATTAACACAAGTAATTTCTCAACAGTATGTATAATTGGTAACAATCAAGGTTGCACAAGTAATGAATATTTACCTAAGAACTAATAACGAACTATTAACAAAATGTGGGAACATTATGGAAATATATTGTTAACGTTTAGAATTAAAGCCAAGCAGGTAGATAATTGGGATTTGAGAGGCAAATGTAATAGTTCTTCACTGAATGTGTCATAGAACCTTTTCACAGCAACCGTTTTGGTACATCATCACAGGCCCAGGGGTAAACACAGGTGCAATGCTATTATATATAGGTGGGCAAGGGCCCTGGTAAACACAGGTGCAATGATATTATATATAGGTGTGCAAGGGCCCTGGTGCAATGATATTATATATAGGTGTGCAAGGGCCCTGGTAAACACAGGTGCAATGATATTATATATAGGTGTGCAAGGGCCCTGGTGCAATGATATTATATATAGGTGTTATATATTATATAGGTGTGCAAGGGCCTGGTATTTTGCACGCTGTCCTGTCGGAATGGTTGTGACACATTTAAATGGAATGGGACCATAATTAATGTTCTTAATTACACCTGTGATGACATGTTAAAATGACCACTGTGAGAAGGGCCTAAAGCAGGGGTCAGCAACCTTTTTGACATGGAGTGCCTGTTTGAAATATAGTTGTAACTAGTGTGCCTCAACAATATTCCATGCATCGTAATTTTTTTTTCTCATAATCAGGTATTTTTAATGAAAATTTTTACATTATTACATCATTATTGTTATTGTTATTATTAACAATACTATTATGATGGTTGTATCCAGTGCCGGACTGGGGAAATAATTCATACTGGGAGATATAGCGCGAAATATAGCCCCAGTCAGGCCACTTTTTAAGCGGGGGGTCTGGGGGTTCCCCACCAGGAAATTTTTTGTTACAAAGACTTAATTTCCTGCATTCTGGTGAATTTTAGTGCATGTGAATCACAAACTAATGAGCCAACAATTGCTTAGTACAATGTACTGTTATGGACCTCAAATAAAACTGTTGTGGCACTAGCAATGCTACTCTCTCCACCTTCAAAAAGAAAAAAGCAAGAGCACAACATATTTTTCTATTTACTATTATAATACAGTTAACCACTCTCTCCTGTAAGGGCCTTTCTTTTTCTTTGTTTTATCCCTCTCTCCTCCACCCTTTCTCTTTCTTCCACTGTCCATCTTGACATCAACGTTAATTGACTTTCGCTCTACTGTATCTGTCCCGAGTCCCTCACTACCTGGCTCATTGCCTGGCTGTTATTCTGCATCTGAGTGCCGTCTGCCATTCCATTCGCCGCCTCCGCTGTTAATCAGTTGTATCGCCTGCTCCCGCCTCCACCAATCACAAGTGGCAGCACGGCTCCAATAATCAGGGGCGGAGCTAGGGGGTGGCTACCTGGGCTCAAGCCCCGGATGTATTCTGAAAAGCCCCGAATCTATTTAAATTTTTTTTTTTTTTTTTTTTTTTTTTTTTTTTTACAATTCATCATTGTTACATGAAAATATGTTTGCACCAGATTTAGCAGAAGCTAATTTCCATCTGTGGTCTATCCAGCTGCTAACTGTATTTGAGTGAGTTAAGTCTTGGTGTTATGGTAGACTCAGACGTAAGCTTTAAATCACAATCAACAAGTTGACAAAAACTTAATTCTTCCACCTTAGAAACATAGCTAAAGTACGGCCATTTATAAATCAAAAGGACGCTGAAAACCAGATCTATGCCTTTATCTCAAGCCAACTCGACTACTGTAATGTACTCCTTACCGGCCTCCCGAAAAAATACGATGATAACTATTTTATTGCAATGCACTATTGCATTATTTTATTCTATTTTACTAACTATTTTATTGCACTGCACTATTTTACTTTGTATCAGTGAATCATAGACGCCTGGCCATAAGAGCATTTGGAGAATCTCTGCTCTCCCACTATTGAACTTGGGGGAGCAAAGGTATGATCTTGCTCCACCACTTTTTGATTATATGAAAAATATGATATATCCCCCCCAATATATAAATCTAACCATAACTACGTTTAACTGAGTTTTATAGTGAAAAGAGCAGCTTTATTGGTCAAGATTGAAGGCTCTATATTGCAGGAAATTGCACGTACAGGTTCATTAAATTCAAAAAAAATCTGTGGTGGAGGGGGTCGTGCCTGACCGCCTCCAAACCACCCCTTGCCTGCCAAAAAAATATATATATATATAAAAAAAAAAATTAAAAAAAGGTAAAAAAAAAATAAAAAAAAAAAAAAAAAAAAAAGGGGCCCATCTGGGCTAAGCCCCGGATCTCCTACAATCCTAAATCCGCCCCTGGGCTCCATTGTGTGTGTGAGAGAGAGAGTCAGATAGTTCTCCAACTCTGTCGCAGACAGTGAAATCCTGGTTGTTCCCCACCCATCTAGGTTATCTAACTATCGCGCCGCGCCACAACTAGAAACAATGGCTTGGCAAAAATAAAATAAAAAAAAAAATATAAAAAAAAGATTTCTTCTTTTTTTTATATAATATTTTTTTTTTAATCTGTGCATGCCAGGCCACCGGGAAAACTCCCGGTGCTCCCGATGGCCAGTCCGGGCCTGGTTGTATCAACCCTAAATCTGAGTTGGGGGGGGGGGATGCAGGGATGCAATGCAGACAAACCATTTCACTCACATTTGCCCATTCATTTTTGGACACATCACACACCATCGGTGTGTGTACTGTACGTGTGCTGTCATAGCTCCACTTACACCTACGTTTTGATTGATCGCAAGACTACACTGTAAAAAAATTATAATAATAAGTTACCAGAACTTAAAAATGTTGAGTTCAGTTACTGTGCATTAAGGTTTTCAGTTTTCAATCCATAATAAGTTAACAGAAAAATAAGTACACAACCACATTATTTCAACCTAATAAAACTATGTTTATTGTCATTGTTTTAAGAACACAAGTTGACTTGGTAATACTCACATTTTGAGTAAAAAATATTTCAAAGCAAAACATTTTTAAATAATAATATATATATATTATTATAATATATATATATTTTTAATGCTGCCCCCTGTGCCTATGAAAATGCCCCCGCATGCCTATGCAGGCACGCATGCCTAGGGTTGTCTACCCCTGGCCTAAAGCAACACTTACTCCTATACAGTTCTTCTTTACTTTACTAACAATTATTGTTATTATTGTATTATTATCATTATTTATTGTTATTATTATTGTTATTTATTGTTATTATTAGTGTTATAATAATAATCATTATTATGTTGTATTATTTATTTTATTGTGCTTCTTGAAGTAAAGGGTAATAATTTAAGGGTAAGCCCTGTTGTTGAAGGGCAGAGTCCTTTCTCACCACAATCCATGCTGTTCTCCATACTGAGCTCTGGCTTGTCAGCCACACGCCTAAAGGGGCCGCGTGTATCACTTCCGCAACGGATTTAGTCGGATTTCGGTTTCCGGGTTCGCCTGATTGGCCGCGACGGCCACGTGACACGCTGTGGCACACCCCCGCGGCAGCGGCAGACTCGGCAGGCTTGCCGCTGCGCCCTGCTGTGGCGAGACGCTGGAGTTCACTTCCCCTTTCACATCGCGCCACGCTTATGCTGTCTAGCACAGTCTCTAACAGTAACAGTAAGAAGCATTTTGGATACAAGTATTCTGTACTTCTGTATGACAACAATGTATGCCTTTCAAATGTTAAATGATAAATGATTAAATGATACACACTGAAATGTACGCTCTCTCATCCTGCTTTCCACAACGCGACAATATTATTAAACAGCAGCTCTGTCATTGAAGTGGGAAAAGTGAGCCGTATTGTATATTAGTACATTGCATAGTATATTGTATGGTAACTCAGTTACTTCTATTCTGCATCGAACATTGTACATATGTCTATACTGAACAGCACAGAGCTGCTGTTTAATAATATTGTCGCGTTGTGGAAAGCAGGATGAGAGAGCGTAGATTTCAGTGTGTATCATTTAATCATTTATCATTTAACATTTGAAAGGCATACATTGTTGTCATACAGAAGTACAGAATACTTTTATCCAAAATGCTTCTTACTGTTACTGTTACTGAGGTGACAAGCTACAGTTTTGGTTTGGAGTTTTTTTTTCTTTATTTGAATTCTTTTTTTTACTTCAACAGCTCTCAACCTCTTAACAGGCATCCCCAAAAGTGGCAATTATTTTTTCTTGAACTTGAGGACTGCATACTGTTTTGCAATCCAAAATACTATACTTTATATTTATAGCACATGCATGAGCCTGGTCCCTTTTGAAAGAGGACATTCTGAAGTACAATAAAGATAATTCACACAATAAAGATAATTCACTTTTAGTGCTAATGAAATAGAGTAACATAGGTCCGAACTTGAGTTGTAGAAAAACGTGTTACTCACGTTATTCTGTAGTAGTTGCAATATCCAAAGTAGTATATCCAAAAAAAATTGAAGGGCTGAAAAAACACCCTCGGTCCATAGCCTGAAGTCTTGTGTAGTACATGTCCAGATTTCATAAATATCCGTTAAAATCAGTGATATAGAGCGATATCGCCAAATGATTGACTGAGCGAGAGCCTCGGGAGTCGGGAGTGGTATTCAAAAAAATAAAAAGTCTGCTAAAGACGTTAGCGCACACCTCACATATCGGCATGTAACTCAAGAACCGCTGATTGGATCTATATATTGTATTAAAAACATTGTCTTTATTAAAAATTGTTTACTTCTGTGCAATGCTCATTGCTGAAAATATCTAATGAATGAATTCAAAAAATTTAAAATCCATGTTTCTCTCTTCTTAATTTAGTCTCTGTTCCAAGTGTCGCATTCTCTGCTGCATTAGCAACGACTGACCTGAGTCGTAGAAATGTGATTTTCGACCACGTCTTCACCAACACGGCCGGTGCTTACAACAACACGGCCGGTGCTTACAACAAGGACACAGGTAATATATCTGGGGGTTGAAATGTTTTGAGCCTGCAACGTTTTTGATGAGTGTTTATTTCCAATGAAGCCTGCATTCATTTTAACTGCCATGTTATACGTTACATTTACACGGATGTGGATCCGACCTGCCCCAGGTGCCATCAGGCTCCAGCCACTCTCTGCCATATGTTCTGGTCATGCCCATCACTATCCCGATTCTGGCTTTCTGTTTTTGAAACCTTTTCATTCATGTGTGACAGGGAGATCAGCCCCAACCACTTGGTTGCAGTTTCTGGAGAAATTAGGGTATCTGTCGCTCAATCAGATGCTGTGGCCTTCTCCTCTTTGTTGGCTAGACACCTTATCTTGCTTAATTGGAAGTCAGCCATTCCTCCATCACATCGACGCTGGGTTGAAGATGTGATGGCACACCTAAAACTTGAGAGACTTAAATACTCCACCAGGGGCTCTACCCAGAAATTCATCCAAGTTTGGCAGCCATTTTTGGATTATTTTAATCTACAATTCCCGGCTGAGGATGTTTAGGCATAAGACGGTGATTTATTAGATAGGCAATTTCTATATGGCAAGTGACAACCTGTATAGGAACAATGCAATTTTCTTTTATTATTATTACTATTTTTATTTTATTTATTTTTTGTCTACTTTATTTTTCATTTATTTTAGGTATTGTGCGGTTATATGCAGTCATGTATTGTATGTATATTTGTACATATGTATATAATGTTGTTGAACCTTTAAAAAACCAATAAAAACAATTTAAATACACAGAACACAAGTGTAATAATGCTTTTGATAAAATGACTAAATGTTACGAACGGATAAGTGACTTCCAAGTTGTCGAGAAGAAGAACGAGACGGAGAATGTTTTACTCTTCCAAAACAGCTGTACTGTTTATTAACAGGGAAAAGCGTATAATATAATTACAGAGAGAAAGACAATATGTCTGTGCTTGTCCAGCTGTAGGATTAGGTGAAGCTCTAGCAAAGGACAAGTAATATTGCAAATGTTAAATAGGTCACATACTCAACATTCCACGCTGTCAATGAGTGACAGCAGTCTGTCAACCAATGACAGCACCCAGGTGTGACAGACAATTAGTGATGACAGCAATCAGTGGTGACATACAAGGTGAACCCATAACAACAGGAGTGACCCAGGTAGACAGTGGGATACTATCCTAAGGAGGATAGTCTCCCGAACGTTACACTAAATGTAAATGTAGTATAGGCAAGGTAGATTCCTTAGTAGCAAAGTGCATAATAGTAAAAGACAGTATGAAGGTTAGTATTTATTTTTTTATTATTTGTTACATTATTATGAATGTTATAATAAAATACAATGTCACAATGTCCTTCTGTCACAGGTTTCTTCACTGCTCCAGTCGGAGGCGTGTACCTCTTCACCTTCACCACGGCCTTTCGAAACACCCAAAGTTATGCCTCAGGTGCCGTGTTGGTGACGAACTACCAACATCGAGCTACGACCTACGTGACAAGTGATAGCAGCTCCAGTGGCACAGTGATTCTGCAGCTTAATCTTGATGACACGGTCTCCATTTTCTATCAAGGCAAAGGTGTGTTTGATAGTCAGTATGATGTGTTTGATCATCATAACCACCGCACCACTTTCAGTGGCTTCCTGCTCTTCCCAGTGTAGACTGGTGTACTATTGGTGGTATTCTCGTGACATGTCAGGTCAATCAATATACTGTAGCTCAACACCACAGCTCACTGGCCATGTTGTCATTTAACAGTAACCAAAAATAAGACTTAAATTACTTTGAAAGCGTATTGTAATCAGTAAATAAATACGTTCATGCCTATAATGAGTAAATTGAACCTGTACCTTTTGCAGCAGTGGTAATCGGTGTGTGTTCTCTGTGTAAACAGAAATGTTTGAAACCCTTTCCTTTCCTTTGGAATATCTTTTACTGAATATATGAACCACTCTAAGTGCATCCATAGCTTGGTGTTTTATCGTGTGTGCCTGCTCTTGATCTGTGCCAGACAAACTCTAGTAGTTGAATGTGGAAGGAGGGGCTGGGAGGCAGTGAAGCCATCACAGGCTTCTTCACCTGACAGAGAAAGGGTACGAGAGTTGTCTTTGAAATTAGTTGTTTTTATTATTTTACCTTAAACAATGATCTTTAATTTAGCGTGACCTGGTTTTATTCTGGCAGTATATCCATTCTAGTCTCAACATTGCCTTGTATGTACAGTACTCTGGTGTCTGGGGTGTAAAGCTGTCTGGAGTGTGAGGTGGGCGTGGACACTTATGGCCCAGTGACATCGTATTGGCCAACGTTGAAATGTATTCCTCTTTTGCTATGTTGATTGGACAATGGTATCTGTAATGTATTCATTTTCATATTCTCTTATTGGTTGATTTGTGATGCTACGTCCTTCCTATAAAACCATCATTGTGAGTCAAGCTGTTGTTGTACAAAACAAATTGCTTCCTAGATCTGGTAAATAAACAGTTCTAACTTCTTGATGAAATCCTGGGTTGAGGTGTCTTTCTTCCGTCCTTAGCCATCCAAGTCTCCAAGGCTGCCTTACAGTAGTGAGCAAAGAATATGCAAATAGGATCATACCTTTTTGTAAGGAGATGACTGCGATTGAATATTTAACTGGTTAATATAAAACAGCATAAAAATAACTTTGTACAGCTTTATCGTTAGTCACATTGTCAACCGGGAAGCCATACATTCCCCTATGCTAAAATCATTAAATATAGCACACAAACACATATTTCCAGTTTTAAATATGTCAATGTATTTTCATGAAAAACAGGGGCATTGCAGAAAGCTCTATCGTACTATTGATGTACAGTAAAGTAGTAAACAGATCATAGTCCCTGAGGATGCACATTACACTACAGTCCAGTTCAGGAGAAAGTACATGTTCATTGCATCAATACATTATACTGACCAAAGAAAACAGTGCAGCTCTTTGACTTGTTTTAACAGTTTTTGGACAACGATGGAGTTCTATGACCTCTGGATATGATTGTGGGAGAATAATACCCCCCCCCCCCCCCCCCATCCACCCTGTGTCTCACCTAACGTTCCCCAGTCATGTTCCCCAGTCCACCACCCCCCCCATTCACCTTATGTCTCACCTGACACCACCCCCCCCCCCCCCCCCTTCCCCCGGCCCCCCAACATGGACCCTCTCCCCTCCCGGAGACAGACACCTCACACCTTCGGCCCTATCCAGCCGCCAACCCACATTCCCCCCCCCCCCCCCCTCCTTCTCCTAACTAGAACCCCCCCTCCCTCCTTGATACGCCAGATACAACCCCTCCCCCCTCATAGAACCACCCTCCAATCCCGACCTGAGCCAAGCCTACCCAGAATGCCCCTCTCTCTCTCTCTCCTATAAAGAGCCACGCCTGACTGGACTCTGGAGCTCACCTGGGGACACATCAGCTGGTGTCCCGGTTCGGTCATCCAGGCCTTAACTCTGAATAAACCTTTGTTTTATCAACTCTACCTGACGGTCTACCTTCATTGATCAGGTTCAATTCCCTAACAATATGAGCTGTCATCTGCTGTTGGCTAGATGGACCATGGTTTAAATGCATTGGGTTTGGTCTTTTCGTAGGTCTTTCTTGGTATAAATAGATTATACAAAACTATCTTTCTTGGTATTGTGACGAGCCTGGTGGTGTTCAGACTCTGAGTCTGACTGAGTTGGTCTCCCATGGGGACTTCAAGAGGTTGGGTTCGGACTGGTATCTGTGGTGGGGTGAAAGAATACAGAGCTTCCTGGGACGCCCATTTTTTTTAAAGGTTGATATGGTATATTTTCACCGGGTTGAGGTAGCGGGGTGATTCAATTCATGTAAATATCTGTCCATTGCCATTCGTTCGATTGGTGAAATGTTCTGGGGCTCTGCTAACAGCCAGTTGTTCGCTAGCCGTAACAAATCATGTTGTTGTTCTTTGGGGGACAAGGTCGCATCATCAGCCCAATCATGATACCGCTGGGAGCGAGTGAGAAATGTAATTCCCGAACGTCGCACTATTAATTTTTTCAGAAACTCATACGTCTTATCCGCCAGCGGGGCGGTGTCATGATATGCTGTCTGGGCCAGGGGCGGATTTAGGATTGTAGGAGATCCGGGGCTGAGCCCACCGGCTTTTTTTTACTTCGACACCACAACCTTTAACTTATACCACCACCTTAACCCTTAGGGGTCACGCTGGAGCTTTGAACCCGTCGGCGGACAACAAAAGAAATTAGAATCCCTCTTAAATGCTCAAAAAGGACATCTTTTCAGAAATCGATAAAAATAGAAAAATTGCCATTTCTAGTGCTTTGACATGTAAGGTATACGTCCCCCAACTTGCTAAACCTAATACGAATTGTAAATACGTTTAATTCTTGCTAGATGGCATGATTGTAATAATCTCCATTTGCGATAAGAACTACAATCGCGTCACGAAACGCACATACATGGACGCGCGCACACACACAATAGCGGCGTGTGCGCTGTGAATAGGTGTTACACTTACACCCCCGCAGAGGCGTGAGACTGGTATCAGAGCCTACCCCCCCATCCAAATTCTAAACATAATAATGTATGAATTATCTGTTGCAATAATATCCACGGGACTCGACTTTTTGCAGTCGTTTCTCCTCTCCTGCGTGAGGAATCTGAGGACATTCGCGGACATTCTCTCAGATAAAAAAAAAAAAGCTTACATACACATACACACACTCTCGCTCTCTCTCAATTCAAATGGGCTTTATTTAACATTAACTACTGTATGGCAGAGTGCGTCTGTGTATACGAGGTATGAATGATCACTGGCTGCTGTGTGACGAGTTTGCTCATCCGCGCTGTCGCGCTATATAAATCCAAGTCATTATTATTATTATTATTATTATTAAACACGGACCGCTTTAGTTGACAAAATTACATACATTTCGGGTCATTTCATAATAGCAGTGTGGACCAGCTCTGTAACCAGCTCTGTAACAAGTACAACGCATCTCGCTAGTTGACAGCTTACGCATGCACCCGCGCTGTAGTAAACACGGTGCTTTAGTTGACAGCGTTCGATGCGCTTTGTGAAGGAAAGATGACGTCGCCTCTCTCTCTCTCTCTCTCTCTCTCTCTCTCTCTGTCTGTCTGTCTGTCTGTCTGTCTGTCTGTCTGTCTGTCTGTCTGTCTGTCTGTCTGTCTGAGAACCCAGGTTGCTTTCTAACCTATATATATCTCTCTCCCTCTCTCTCTCCCTCTCTCTATCTATATCTCCCTATCTCCCTCTCTCTCCCTCCATCTCTCCTCTGTATCTCCCTCTCTGAGACTACTCCCGGTCTGAGTCATGTAAATCACAAATCATGTAAAACCCAGATTCGGCTCAAACAAGGGACTAAACACGTTTCGCAATTATGCCACAACAATGTGGAACGCCCTACCCAAAGCTGTAAAGGAATGTAAATCACTACCCACCTTCAAAAACACTCTCAAAGAACACCTACGGGAGACTGCAATTCAAAACTGGCCCCTACAAATGTCCTAACCCAGTTATAAAGACCAAGCATGGCTATTCCAATGTACAGCCCCACCCAACCCCACCCCACCTACCCAACCTCCTCCAATGTACAGTTTCCATGTCAAATGTATGTCAGTACTCCAATGTACAGTGTCCCCCCCCCCTACCCAACCCCCCCACCTCCAATGTACAGCCCCACCCCACCTACCCAACCTCCCCCAATGCACAGTTTCTATGGCAAATTTGTAATGACTGTACCAGAATGTTTGATAGGACATTGATTGAAAACTATCGTCTCAAATTTGACAATTGATGGCTTATTTTGAAGGTATGAATCTGTAATTTTATATTATGTAACAAAAAAAAGGGGGAAATTCTCAGGAGGAGGAGCTATTTAGGTTAGACTATTTGTTGGGGTGTTGCTAATTGGGCAATTCAGTTAATTCTCCTCAGATCATTCATGATGGAACATAACGTGATGAAATCATGATATTGTGATACACAATTATATCTGAATTGGTAATAACAAGCACATAACTCGCATTTCTCAAAATATCTGATATATTGGAGGCTGTCGTGTCACAAGTGTTAATAATCTGGTAGATCCTGATGCCCATTTGGCCCAGTGCAGTTTCTAACAACCCACATGTCTGTTTCCATCAAGGCAGCCTACCTTCTGTAAGAGAATCGGCTGGGTTTTCATGGAAAAGCCATCCATTCTGGCTGCTCAGTCCTGATCCAGCTATAAAGACCACAACATATCTAAAGGCTCACTGTGCATTACACCTCATAGTCCACTGTCCATGTGCCTGACATTTAAGGTGTGTATGTGTGTGTGTTTTGTGTGTGTGTGTGTGTGTGTGTGTGTGTGTGTGTGTGTGTGTGTGTGTGTGTGTGTGTGTGTGTGTGTGTGTGTGTGTGTGTGTGTGTGTGTGTGTGTGTGTGTGTGTGTGTGTGTGTGTGTGTGTGTGTGTGTGTGTGTGTGTGTGTGTGTGTGTGTTTTCAAAATATATATCATTTGAATATTCATATAATATGTACACTTAAGTAAACACATTTAGATGGTAAATCAGACTACAGCTTTGCTATTATGGAACGAAATGTAAAATATTGTAATGTAATGTATCAACAAGCTTAACAAAATAACTAATACTGTCTCATTCGCTAAATGCATCATGTAAAAGAGTTCAGTTTTATCAAAAGCCTTCTCACTATCTTTTTTTACCCCAGGAGGTGAAGAAATTCAAGCTATTGCGATGCTATAGCAATATAATAGTGCTAGCAATTGTTTTATCATTATAATACTTTTTAAACCGATGTAATACAGTTCTTAGCATAGCTATTGTGTTATTTTGTTAGATGATAGTTTACTTTCTCAGAAATCTAACATTAGCTACTAGCTAGGCTTAGTCTATTCAAAATCATTAGATGTCTGTGGGGGGCGTATTACCCCAAAACAGGAGAGGCATCTTCCCTCAAAGGTCCTATTCTTACACTTTCATGGATGACAGTATGTCGGTTAGTATGTTGGGAGTTGGATGTGTGTCTGAAATCTTATACACCAGAAGGTCTTACAAGAGGGTACTACCAAAGTCTGTCTAGAGAGAAGATGGTTCACTCTGCTTCATTGTTGATAACAGGGACTAACAAGATGAACAAGATCTGTGCCCTATCTCTTTGAATGGGGAGTACTCCATATTTAGTGATAGAAAAATGCCTTTTCCCCCAAAGTAGACCAGCTTCTATGCATGCGCCACCTTCCTTGTGTGATATTCTATTCCAGTTGTCTTTGGTCTTGTTTTCTCTGGTTATGATCATGTTATTAGTGTGTGTGTGTAAAAAAACTAATAATATAATTATTATAAATGTCGCTCTCTCTCTCTCTCTCTCTCTCTCTCTTGAAATCTACAGTTACACATTTAGTATGTATTTAGTGAGGTAAATGAGTACAAGACATGTTTCACAGACACACACACACACATACACACACACACACATACACAGACAGACAGACACACACACACATTTACATTTACACATTTACACATTACATTTACATCTAGTCTAGTTTGCTTATTTTTTTTTGATATGGTACAGTACTGTAGATACAGACACAGACACACACACACAGAAACACACACAGGCTAGGCCTCCTGCTGGGTCCATTCACTGGAATAACAAAGGTGTGCTCAGGTGTGAAATGGTGCTAGTGACAATGATCACATTGAATTCTGGGAGTGTAGTTCTCTCATCAGATAGCTGAATGAACTTGGATCTAGTTCAAAGTCCTATACTGAAAAGGTGTTAGGATTTTACCAGAATGTTTGATAGGACATTGATTGAAAACTATCGTCTCAAATTTGACAATTGATGGCTTATTTTGAAGGTATGAATCTGTAATTTTATATTATGTAACAAAAAAAAAGGGGGAAATTCTCAGGAGGAGGAGCTATTTAGGTTAGACTTCTAAGGGTTAAAGTGGACAAAAGGCACTAGAGAACACTTAAATTCACACCCTTTAATTAATGAAGCAAACTATAATAATGTATAATAATAATAATAATAATAATAATAATAATAATAATAATAATAATAATAATAATAATAATAATAATAATAATAATAATAATAATAATACACTGTGTTTGTAATTATAGCACCTTTCATACAAGAATTGCAGCTCAAAGTGCTTCACAGCAGTACAAAAAGACATGAGCACAACATTGGCAGATCAAGAGCAATGCATAAAGTGCAGACATAAAGCATAAAATAGATAGCAGTAAAATAGACAAAGTCAAGGTAAGACATAGAACATATGTCGATAAAGGTTTATTCTCTTTTTATTTTATTTTTTATTTTTATCTTTAGGTTATTTATCACAATACTTCATTACAGTAAGGGAAGGTGCAAGACCAAAAGCGACATTCTATTGCAATAGAATGGAAATGTTAGATCCTATGGCAATGAGCATAGGAAAATTAGGATTACAATGCTCAGGTTGGGCAATCCGGTGGACCATGGGAGAAAGTCAATCGCGGAGGATGTGTTCTTGGAACACAGGCATGTTCGACTTTCTGGGAGAGGGGAAAATAGGGGATTTTTATTTGTATATATATATGTTTTTAAGCTCAGCTCTCAACGGGACCTCATTAATTGGATGTGCATCTATTGTAGCTTCATACTCCAGAAACATTACCAAAAACTACACGAAAACATGCATAGACTATGGCTAGTTTGAATATAATGGTATGGAACACCGGTGGGATAAACAAACAACACAAGCGCAAAAGCGTGCTTACACTGATGAAAAAAGAACATGTGGACGTGGCACTATTAAGCGAAACGCACATTTTAGAGGGAGACATAAATACGTTAGCGGATAACATATACCATAATATTGGTCACTCTTCTTTTGCTACGAGAACTAGAGGGGTAGCCATAGTCGTCAGACGCAAATTAAATATCGAATTGAAAGGGGTATGGTCGGATGCTGAGGGGCGCATAACTATAGCTAGGATTATACACAATAACAGGAAAATTGCATTGGCAGCGGTATATGCCCCGAATTTGTACGAAGTGGGTTTCTTCACTTCACTAACAGGAGAAATGTTAAACCATCCCGAGTACTCATATATAATAGGTGCGGATTTTAATGCCATTTGGAACCCAAGGATGGACAAAACTTACCTTTCCTTCTCCAGCGAACAAAAGAATTCATCTAAAGCATTAAAAGATTGGTCGAAATCAACAGGAGTAACTGATTTATGGCGTTCACTTAACCCCATGACCCGCAAGTACTCCTGTCGTTCGGCGAGACACAACACACTATCCAGAATTGATTACGTCTTTGCATCCCCGAGAATATTTGATAAATACGAAGTGGAAATGACACCCAATGCGCTATCAGATCACTGCTACTTAATCCTGAAAGCAACATTTGGTACACTATCTACCCGGGCCCCAAGATGGCGTTTTAATTCGATGCTGCTTAACAACAAGGAATTCATTACACAAATTAAAGAAGCTCTCACAGTATTCCTACAAGATAATGCTAACTCGGTGCAAGATCCCAGAATATTATGGATGTCGGTAAAGAATATGATCAAGGATTTCTCGGATAGATTTACCTCCATATTGCGCAAAAATCAAAACACAAAACTGTCTGAAATGGAAACGCTTTACTCAACGCTTTTTAATTCTTTAAAATACAACAACTCTACTAGACTAGATAACCAAGTTAACATTCTAAAGACCGAGATCAAAGCAATGTACAGACAAAAATCGGAATTGCAAATACGCAGCACTAGACAACAGCAGTACTTCCAAGGTTCTAAACCTAGTCACCTATTAGCCATGCGACTAAGAATTAATGCAAAATTTGCAGATATAACTGCCATTAGGAAACAACAAGCTCTAGTAACAGAACCCAAAATAATAAACGATACATTCAAAGAATTCTACTCCGATTTATATAACTCAGAAACGACCTTTGATCAAGACAAATTAGACACATATCTTAATCAAATTACTCTCCCTAAACTTACGGATGAAGAAGCTAAACAGTTAGAAGTACCGATCACATTAGAAGAACTCAAGAAGGCCATATCCGGAATGAAAAACGGCAAAGCTCCGGGAATTGACGGTATCCCATCAGAAATGTACATTTCTTGCTGGGACATATTTGGACCCTTATTACTAAATATGATCTTATACTCAGTCAAAGAGGGAAGCTTCATTGAACACCAAAATACCGCACTCATTTCAGTTCTTCACAAAAAAGACAAAGACCCCACTGAATGCGGTAGTTACCGTCCTTTAAGCCTCCTCGGAACCGATGTCAAACTGTACTCTAAGATATTAGCCATCAGATTGCAAAAGCATATGACGTCTTTAGTTCATACGGACCAAACAGGCTTCATAAAAGGTCGCCTGATCAATGATAACATAAGGCGAATACTGCACGTACTAGATACAGACAAAGAGGACATCACACCTAAGGCGATACTATCCCTGGATGCTATGAAAGCATTTGACAGGTTGGAATGGTCGTTTCTATGGGCAGTATTGGAAAGGATGGGGTTAGGAAAAGGTTTCATTGATATGATTAAAGTACTATACAAGGACCCATCGGCCATGATTACAACAGGCACAATCATCTCCAAAATCTTTCCGGTATCACGCTCTGCCAGACAGGGTTGCCCTCTTAGTCCCGGACTATTCAATTTATCATTAGAGCCTTTAGCACAATATATAAGACAATCCCAATCCATAGAACCAATCGTAATCAAGGGCACACAACAAAAAATTAGTTTATATGCGGACGACGTAATATTGTTCATGCAAAACCCCAACACCACACTGCCTCATCTGCTCAAGTTGATTGAGAACTTTGGTGATTTATCGGGATTTAAGATAAATTGGCCGAAGTCGGCTTTCCTTCCACTTAACACCCCTGCAAAAAAAGATATAACCCTCCCAGGTGCGATACCGATGGTAAAACATTTCAGATGCTTGGGAGTGGAAATATTCCCCACCATAAGACAAACGGTGAAGCACAATTACACAAAAATACAGAACAAAATCAAGGACGACCTGGACAGGTGGGCAAAACTTAAAAACTCAGTACAGGCAAGGGTATCAATAGTTAAGATGGATGTATTACCAAGAATCAATTTCTTCAGCTCAATGCTTCCGTTACCTCCTCCAGAGGGCTACTGGAAAAGATTACAAACCTCCACATACAAATTTATTTGGAATAACAAACCACCTCGCATAAAAAGATCCACCGCACAGAGAAGTAAAGCAGACGGTGGCATGGCAGTCCCAGATTTTTTACAATATTTTAATGCCTTCACATTAAGACCATTGAAGAAGATATGGTTTGACCCCGAGGCTTTGGTATCTTGGAGAAAATTAGAAGAAAACATAGTAGCCCCACAGAGATTGAAAGACATAGCATACACTAAACTTTCAATCAAGCATTGTGAGCGAGAATTTGGCCCAATAATAACCCATGCAATCAGGACATGGCGGGAAACACAAAGGAAATTTCCTAACAATCAAGTATGGCATAATCACACTCCCATATTCAATAACAATGCTCTCTTAATGGGAAAACGACCTATAAGATTCCCTGTATGGGAAGAAAGAGGCATACACTCATTAGGGGATATTTTTAATAACAAGGGCCTCTGTAGTTATGTCGAAATATGCATAAAGTTTAACCTCACCGAGTCCACATGGCTTTTTTACATACAGTTACGACTTTGTATGAGATCTCACAGTGTTCCATTACACATACCAATTGAACACCACAGATACCACAAATTTTTCTATGAAAGAGATACATTGGGAGGTTTTGTATCAGGTTTTTATTATCAATTACTAACGTCCTCGTACGAAACCCTTCAACTAGACAATGTCTGGAGGAGGGATATACCAGACCTGGAAAATGACTTTGATTGGCAAGGAGCCTGGGCAAATGTCCGACTTACATCAAGGAACCCGGATCATCAACAAATCAATCTGAACTATATTCACAGGACATACTTGACTCCTATAAGGCTGTGCAAAATGGGGCTTATACAAGACTCCAAATGCTCCCAATGTACAAATGGGGACGAAGGAACATTTATGCACATGTATTGGGACTGCCCACCAGTTAAGGCATTCTGGAAAGATGTGTCCCAACAATTATCAATACTCGTATTTTGGAATATACCTGTACACCCCGCGGTATTGCTATTGAATGATGTTTTTGAGTTTGCAGTGAACCCACAACTAAAAAGATTGGTTTTATCGGGTATCACAGTAGCTAAAAAACTGATTGCATCACGTTGGTTTCAACCGGAAAAAATGTGCCGGAAAGTGTGGTTTCTTACATATCTTGATGTGATATATCAAGAAATATCAACAGCAAGAATTCTGGGGCTCAATGAATCCAAAATGTTAATGTGGTTAGAAGTGGTGGAGAGAATAAAAGCTAGCCTATAATGGTGATGTCTGGTTAGGAGTGAGGGATAATGGAGGTACTATCCAAGAGGGGGTCCGGGAGGGGGGGATTTGAGCTGGAGCATATGTGTGTAGGGTTTTAGAAAATAGGTATTAGGGGTATATTATATACTAACATTTATATAATTGTAACTTCGCTGGATATACACGGTATATGGTTAAAATGTTATTATTGACTATTTTTGTTTTATCCTGTTTCTGTACTTGCATATATTTTAACCACCTTTACTGAAAGTTTCATTATACATTGTGTGTTGAGTACTGACTTTTAATAAGTTTTGTTTTGCAATAATAAAAAAAAAAAAAAAAAAAAAAGAAAAGACATAGAACATTAAATCACATCGTTTTTCATATCATCTAAGATCTAGGGTTAACTCGCCGAACGTTGAGTGCCAGGACCCCCGAAAACCAGAGTATAGTCGGGTTTACATCGTTGTTTCTTTTATTTGATATTTCCATTCATAAAGGCATGCCGGCAGCCTGTGTTATCACTGGGGATGGGTCTGAGATCTCAAAAGTCCAATACCGCCGCCTAACACCTTGCGGCCGCTATTGCACTCCATTTGAAACGATGTGGCTTGGTGTCTGTAATTTTGGAAATGACACCAGACCACCCTGAAACTACACTCATATTCACGACGGTATAAAAGGGAAATGTATGGATGGAAAAATGATCTGTTTTTTGCATCTTGATCGGAAGAAACTCAAGGACAATCCACTATATTATTAGATCCATAGCTATAATATATAATATATCTTTAGGCCTGCAAACACAGCCACGTATCCCCATGTTAAAAGGCGCTGGCCTTTCAACAGTAACAGTAAACAGCGCCATCTGGCGCTGAAAGTGTTAATATGCGTCTTTGTTTACGGTTTGATTATCACTGATACAAAGTAAAATAGTGCAGTGCAATAAAATAGTTAGTAAAATAGAATAAAATAATGCAATAGTGCATTGCAATAAAATAGTTATCATCGAATTTTCTCGGGAGGCCGGTAAGGAGTGCATTACAGTAGTCGAGTCAGCTTGAGATAAAGGCATGGATCTGGTTTTCAGCGTCCTTTTGATTTATAAATGGCCGTACTTCAGCTATGTTTCTAAGGTGGAAGAATTATGTTTCAAGTTTTCAAGTTTCTTTAATAGTTGTCATACAGAAGTACAGAATACTTTCATACAAAATGCTTCTTACTGTTACGCTCCAGAGACTGTGCTAGACAAGATAGTATCAAATAATATAGTATAGCATGTAATTTAGAAGTAGAAAATGAGGTCACAGTGTTCAGTGTAGACATATGTACAATGTTCGATGCAGAATAGACGTAACTGAGTTACCATATAATATACAATACTATGCAGTGTACTAATGTACAGTACTATATAGTGCAAAGCAGAAATGGGATGAGGTACAATTTAGGTACAATTTACAGTAAGGTGTACGAGTTGTAGTGCAATCCTTCATCAATAAATATAAAGTGTGGGGAGTGGGTGCTACAGTGTGTTTGTTTAAAGTGGGTGTGTGCTATAAAGTGTGTGGAGTGGGTGCTACAGTGTGTTTGTTTAAAGTGAGTGTGTGCGTGTGGATGTGTGTGCTATGTGCGTTTGATGGTTGTTGTTGTGTAGTGTTCATTGTTCGTTTAGCAGCCTGATGGCCTGGGGATAGAAGCTTCTTCTGAGTCTTTCTGTGCTCGCCTTGAGACTCCGGTATCGCTTGCCTGACCGCAGCAGTTCAAAGAGGCAGTTGTTTGGGTGACTGGAGTCTTTAATGATTCTCTTAGCCTTGCCCCTGCAACGCTTGTTGTAAATGTTCTGGAGGGTGGGGAGCCCCCCTCCAATTGTGCGTTCGGCTGAACGTGTCACTCTTTGTAGTCTGCTTCGGTCTTGTGCAGTGCTATTCCCAAACCAGGAGGTGATGTTGCCAGTCAAGATGCTCTCTATTGTACATGAGTAGAAGTTCTTAAGGATCTTCTGACTGACTTGGAACTTCCTTAGGCGCCTGAGGAAGTAGAGGCGTTGTCGTGCCTTCTTCACAACACTGTCAATGTGTGTGGTCCATGTCAAGTCCTCGGATATGTAGGCTCCGAGGTACTTAAAGCTGTTGACTCTCTCAACCGGTGCCCCGTCGATGCTGAGGGGGCTGTAGTCCTTGACCCCCGACCTCCTGAAGTCCACAATCATCTCCTTTGTTTTGCTGACGTTCAGGGAGAGGCTGTTTTCCTGGCACCATCCCGCCAGGACCTTGACCTCTTCCAGGTAGGCCCTCTCGTCGTTGGCAGAGATCAGGCCCACCACCACTGTGTCGTCAGCAAATTTGATGATTGTATTGCTACTCCGCTGAGCCACACAGTCGTGTGTGTACAGGGAGTAGAGGAGGGGACTCAGAACACAGCCCTGGGGGGCCCCTATGTTGAGGGTGATGGATGAGGAGGTGCAGTTGCCTGCTCTCACCACCTGGGGTCTGCCCGTCAGGAAGTCCAAGACCCACTGGCAGAGGTCATAGTTCAAGCCCAGGTCCCTGAGCTTGGCTATGAGTATGGAGGGGACTATGGTATTGAATGCCGAGCTGTAGTCGATGAATAGCATTCTCACATAGTTCCCCTGCCTCTTGTCCAGGTGTGATGCTGCTGTGTGCAGCACATGGGCTATGGCGTCCTCCGTGGACCTGTTGGGGCGGTATGCAAATTGCAGGGGGTCCATGTTGATGGGGAGGGAGGAGCAGATGTAGCCCTTTACTAGCTTCTCAAAGCACTTCATGGCTATGGAGGTGAGAGCTACAGGGCGGTAGTCGTTGAGGCAAGCAGGCTTGGATTTTTTGGGTACAGGGATAATAGTGGACTTCTTCAGGCAGGTGGGGATGACAGCCTGTTCTAAGGACAGGTTAAATATGTCAGTGAATACCGGGGCCAGTTGGTCGGCACAGACTTTTAGGACGCGGCCGGGGATGCCGTCCGGACCTGCTGCCTTCCTGATATTCACTTTTTTAAAGGTCCGCCTCACCTCATGCTCTGTTACCCTGTTATGTTTTTGTCAACTTGTTGATTGTGATTTAAAGCTTAGGTCTGAGTCTACCATAACACCAAGACTTAACTCACTCAAATACAGCTAGCAGCTGGATAGACTACAGATGGAAATTAGCTTATGTTAAATCTGGTGCAAACATATTTGCATGTAACAATGATTAATTGTCCAAAAAAAAAAAAAAAAAATTGTAATTTTTTTATTTTTATTTATTTTTGAAAATAGATTCGGGGCTTTTCAGAAAACATTCAGGGCTTGAGCCCAAGTAGCCACCCCCTAGCCCTGCCCCTGGTCTGGGCTAGCCCAAATAAGAATGGTGCCAACAAACTAACCCACTGTTCTGCTGGCCAGTTCTCTCGTTCAGTGGTGCGTTCAAACGCCGACAAATAGCTTTCAATGTCGTCCTCGCTATTCAGTTTGACCAGGAAATGTCCGGGGTTAATATTGTTCATCTGCCTCTCCGCTCTGTGGGTCTCTGCATGGTGGAATGAATCGAGCGCTTCCATTCCTCCATTTCTCCGCAGTTTCCAGAGTTTCACTCAGAACCACGTCATGGGGTGTCTGGGAATCCTGCATCGCTTCCTCATGGCGCTTCTGATTCACCTGTTGCTGGGTCTCGCTCTAACGTGCCCACTCCTGAAACAATGCCGTAACATCGACTGGATTCGCCATTGCTCTTTGTTGGAAATTATTTAGTTTTTTTTTTACCAAAGAACGCTGCTCGCAGCCTCCACCAACTCAACATGTCACGTAAAGGAGAGATTACTGAGCTAGAACAAGAAGATGACACAATAGCTCAAAAGGAACAGATCATCGAACAGGTTGAAGAGGAACCCAGAAACAAAGAAGATTCCCAAGAGCAGCCCGAAAGGTGTAAAGACGGCGACACAGCTGAAAGGAATACAAGAAAAAGTGGAAGAATCATAACTCTGACAGAGAAGGGCAGAGAGATGCAAGAGGAGAAAATTGTAGGACTCCAGCGAAGGTTCCAAGCAGTATACAAGAGATGGAAAAATAATGTGAGAGACACCAAGGAGATACTATCACTAACTAAGACAGTGACTGGGGAACTCAAAACAGTCATTACTGATATCCGTGGTTTCTCCGCTGACGTCCACCACGCATATGAAGAATAAGACAAGTTGACACGCCAGATCAGGAAACCCGTAGGAGAGTCGATCTGTGCACCCAAACATCCCAGATCATCTTCAAAAGAGCCTCAAGCCGACTGTATGGAACACCTGAAGATGAAGATTACTATCCTGAAGACAGTACTCTATTCACAGGAAGCCACAACTCTTACTTCTCTAACTCAAAGAAGACCTCCGTACGTTCGAAAGGGTCCACAGCAAGACGTCAAGATGCTGCTGCTGACGTCGCTGCAGGCCAAGCTGTTCTCAAGCTAACAAAAGAGCAACACCAAGAACATCGAGAAATACAGCGGCTGGAAGAGGAAGCTAAAGAACAGATAGCCGAACAAGAAGCAGCAGCTGTCCAGCGTCGCTTGGAGATAGAGGCGGATCGCTTGGAGAGAGAAACAGATGAGTTGAAAAGAAGAATGCAGCAGGAGGAAGAGGAAGCTACAATCAAAGCTCAAATGATATCGCAGCATACAGCCCTCCAAAGAACCCTGGATGAAAGGAAAAGAAGGGTACAGCAACTGGAGGAAATGAAAAGTCTAGATGCAGCCCAAGTGAGAAAACAAGTGTACAACCAAGTGGCGACTACAGAAGAAGAAGAGAAGCTAAGCATCGAAGTGGATAGCGAGAGGAGAACAATCAACCAAATACCTGCTCCTACAACTCCTCCTTCCCCGTATGTGCTCTCTGCACCAAGAACTGTAGCCCCCCTCCTGGGTGAAAGTACTTCAGAGCTCGTCAGGATCCTAGCTGACGCAGTGAGTTCAAACAGAATCCCCATTCCCGAACCTGTAGTATTCAAAGGGGATCCATTATTATACAGTGACTGACTGGAAACTATCATTTAAAACCAGTGGAGGCTGCTGACCAAATTTTTAGGTGAAGCACAAATTATTATATTATATTATATTAAATTATATTTTTTAAACATCCCCAATGCTGCAACACCCCCATTCCTCCCAGGTGTCAGGCTCCTCATTCGCTTCCATTCATTTTGGGGACCATGTTTAAATATCGGAGATGAACGTTATTTCGATTGATATGAATAGCTAGTTACGTTTATATATAGAGATGATAAATTAATTAAACGTAAAAAAAAAGAAGAAAAAAAATTGAAGTGATTTGAACTTGTCACCAACTGACCATAGGCTCCACAGCAAGCTGACAAACGAGTTGAGCTAACCGTCAATATTAAAAATGAGTGACGAATGTATAATTTACACTTGTGCCAATTGCCTACTTATTATTAAGCTAGGTATTGTGCGAGCGTTGCTTGATTAACCTGCGTGGTTATTATGTAGGGGGGATTACGAATGCATAATGCAGCGGCAACCGCGCCTCTGCCGCGCCGCGGCAGGGCGCGTATAAGGGGGCGTGCTAGCGCGCGGTCACGTGGGCGTCGTGGCCAATCAGAGAAACACTGAACGAAACGCTGAACGCAAGTTAGTTACCTTAAGTGTTCACGCATCAGGCCCCACGCTGTCAGGCCCCGCGCTGTCAGGCCCCTCAGGAATTTGGGTCACGAGACCGTCACAGGCCCGCTCAGCAGCGCCACCCAGTACAGTACAGCTCAATACATACAATTGTTAAGGGGATGCAGACCAGAGAAAGACTTTCGTCTCGTTTACATCAGGGTCCCCCATTTTCAATTCATCATAACATATACGACACACACGACATACAGATAGACAGTACTGCTACATCTATACATTTATGACATACCAGATTTGCAAATACAGTACTGTTTGTGATACAAAAAGTGTCCAGAAAAGAGTGTATATACATTTGACGTAGAAACTGTACATTGGAGGAGGTTGGGTAGGTGGGGTGGGGTTGGGGGGGGGGGGGCATAGGCGGCGGGTATGTAAGGCACGGGCAGGCTATGCCTTCCCAGACCAGTCTACACATTCTTTTTATTAAAAAAATATATATATTTACCTTTATTTTACCAGGTAGTCACTTGAGATCAAAGATCTCTTTTTCGAGGCAGCCTAGGCTACGATATTGTGTGTGTGTGTGTGTGTGGGGGGGGGGGGGGGGGGGGGGCTGGGGTCGGCCGACAGAGGTGTCAATGGATAGGTGTGGTGACCGTTAACATTCCAGACAGCCTGAGTACCCTTAAGACTCTGGCAGGAGCACTCATTCAAGGGTACTACGACTATGCTTGCACCTCATGGTACCAAAGCACCTCAAATGCACTAAAAACCAAATTACAAACATCTCAAAACAAACTAGCTTCCTGCTATGCAATATGATGCTGAGCGGAAGCTAGCATGAAACAGAACGTAAGGTTATGTATATAACCAAGTTCTGTGAATGCTAGTGACGCTCAGCATCTAGACGCCACTGCGGCCCTTGATCTTTCATTGTGGTGAAATTTGTTGGGAAGGAGATGAGTGTGTGGCCCCACCCCTGCTTATGTAGGCAGCAGATGGGGGTGTGGTCAGACGGATGTTGGTATGTAAAGGTACATTTTGAAATTTATTCAGTGCATATCCACTGAAGCGAGATATATGCAATATGATGCTGAGCGTCACTAGCATTCACAGAACTTGGTTATATACATAACCTTACGTTAATACGCTATAGCAGAGCGTCTCAACTCTCAATTCCATATACAGTGTAGTTACTACTTTTCATTAGTACAATGGGAAATCTTGGGACTTTCTATTGTCTTGCTACGAAGATTTATTTCCTATCATATTATTTTCCAAAGGTAGGCTAGTCTGTACATATTGTATGAAACACAAATATGAAATACAAATAATCACCATACACACATATTGAGATTATTGTAGGCTAATAGAATGACTTCATATCAAAATTGCCTTCAACCACATTTAAAAAGAAACTTTATTATAAATACATCACCCTTTTCAGTCTGTAGATAAACTCTACCTAAATAAATATAAAATGGCAACAAAATAATTATGAAGCATATTGAAATCAGAAAGTAAAATGGCTTGACAGCTTGATCAGCCCTAAAACCCTTTCAACTTTGAAATATATTATTATTTTGCACTATACTAATATTCTGCCTGTCACACCTACACTATGTACAGAGAATAAATAGGAAAAGAAACTACAGGAAAATTTAAAAATGTATTAAATAAAAGGTGACTGTGACAGGATGATTATCTGGACATGAGGGTATATTTTCCACATCAGTATGTAGTAACATCTTTGTACTGCATGCCATTAACTGTGTGGTTTTGACCCTCAACTACATGGGACTAGAATAAACTGGTAGTTTGTAAAGATGACACTCTTGTTGATGCTGTTGTCGTTCAGATCCTTTGAGGTGAAAGTTCAAGGGATCCCTTGGAAAACAACCAATTATTCACCTCAAAAACGTTGCTAAACCTGGGTTAGTTCTAGTTCAACATGATTCCACTATCTTCGCTCTAGCTTTAAAACATCCCATGAAATTAAAAGTGTTTTCCTCCCCCCTCCATTTTAAACGTTTTTTGTATGCACCTAGTTCTCAATCTATTTATCACTATATGCCAAAAATAATCACACATCTAAAGAAATATACTGTCTTCTCTTCCTGGAAAAAGTGCGAACACCAAAAAGAAATGTTCAAACAAGCTCATCTCCCGACACGTACGCCGTACGTCTAAATGGCAGGGGTGTGAAAAGTACCCAGAAATTATGCTCAAGTTAAAGTATGGGTACCGTCTCAAAACCTTACTCAAGTAAAAGAGTATCTGGCTAAAAACACACTTGAGTAAAAGTCTAAATGTTTCTACTTTTAAATGTACTTAGGTACTAAAAAGTAAAGTACTAAAAAGTAAGTAAAATTTTTTTTTCTTTCTATTCTTCTGATAGCAGTTGTTTAATCAAAGACCCTCGCTTTCTAGTCTTGCACAAGGACCAATCAGCATGGGTATATGGGCGGGTTAATTTCCCATTGATGGGGATTTGATTGGCTGTTTTTAAATAAATTGCGGCCGCAGGATTAATAACGTTAACGTTAGTTCGGCCAGAGAAACAAATATAGAAATTAAAATGGTTGTTCCTGCGAGATTTGTACTTTGTAGGTCTGCATATTAAATGTAAGGAGTAAAAAGTATGTATTTTTTCTCTGAAATGTAATTGAGTAAAAAAGTACAAGTATACAAACCTAATAATACTTGAGTAAAGTACAAATCCACAAAAAAAGTACTTAAGTATTGTAACGAAGTACAATTACTCAAGTACTTTACACCCCTGCTAAATGGTAAATGGTGCATTTATATAGCGCTTTTATCCATTCACTCACACATTCACACACAATGACGGTGGAGGCAACCATGCAAGGTGCCAACCTGCTCACTGGGAGCAGTTAGGGCAGTGGTCACCAACCTTTTTAAGCCCAAGATCACTTTTTTTTTTTTTTGGTGAAGGCAAGATCTACCTATTGAAGCGTTGAGAGAAAAAGACAGCCAAGATTGTACTTTAAACTAAATGACTTTTATTTGCCTGTATTCAAATTACATGCAATGCTTTGGTCCAACATTAAAACGTCAAAGTAGAACTGTAATATGTACTTTCTCAGTCAGTGGTAAGTGCAGTCATCTTATGCAACATCACTTTTCACATCAAAACAAAAGTAGAACTGTAATGTGGACTTTCTCATATTATTAACATTGACAAACATATTTACAATTAGCATTTTATAAAGTAGAACTGTAATGTGTACTTTCTCAGTCAGTACTAAGTGCAGTCATCTTATGCAGCATCACTTTTCACATCAAAACAAAAGTAGAACTGTAATGTGGACTCTCAGGGAAAGATACATTTTTTTTATTTTATTAATTTTTTTGAAAAAAAAAATATTCAGGGAAAGATCTACAGGGAAAGTCTCAAAGATCAACCAATCCAATCCAATCCAATCCACTTTATTTATATAGCACATTTAAAACAACAAAGTTGACCAAAGTGCTGTACAAGTCCACAAACATAGGATAAAACATAAAACATAAAAATGTAATAAAAACACATAATAAAACAGTACAATGTGTCACATAAAAAGGCCAACCTCTCGAAAACGGTTTAAAAAACAAAAGCCAGAGCAAATAAGTGTGTTTTGAGGCGTGATTTAAACACCTGCAGAGTGGGGGCCTGCCTAACATGCAGTGGCAGCTCATTCCAGAGCTTTGGGGCTGCCACTGCAAAAGCACGGTCCCCCCTAAGCTTCAGCCTGGAGTTTGGAACGGCCAAGAGGAGCTGGTCAGAGGACCTGAGGGACCTTAGAGGAACATAGGGTTCTAGCAGGTCTGAGAGGTAACCCGGTGCCAAGCGGTTCAAACATTTAAAAACAAACAGTAAAACCTTAAAATCAATCCTAAAACGCACAGGAAGCCAGTGGAGGGCAGCCAGCACAGGGGAAATGTGCTCCCTCTTTCGCGTTCCCGTCAGCAGACGGGCAGCAGCGTCTTGCACCAACTGCAAACGAGAGAGGGAGGCCTGACTGACGCCCACGTACAGGGCATTACAGTAATCAAGGCGAGAGGTCATAAAAGCATGGATAACCGTTTCAAAAACAGAACGGGATAAAAAAGGTTTGACCTTAGACAGCCTAAGCTGGAAAAAGCTCCTTCCCACCACAGTATTGATCTGCTTGTCCAGCTTTAGGTCACAATCGAATTTCACCCCTAGGTTGGTGACTGTTGGCTTCACAAAAAGCCCAAGAGGGCCCAAATCACCAGGAGGAGGCACATGACCATTGCTGGGACCAAACACCATGACCTCTGTTTTACTGTCATTGAGACAAAGACAGTTTGATGCCAGCCATGCCTTAACATCATCAAGGCATGCTAATAGTGGTTTTACCGGGTTGGTAGTGTTTCTTTTTAATGGCATGTAAATCTGGCTGTCATCTGCGTAGCAGTGAAAGGAGATGCCATGCTTTCGGAGTATAGGCCCTAAGGGGAGCAGGTACAACACAAATAAAATTGGCCCGAGAATTGAGCCTTGGGGAACCCCGCAGGGGAGAGGTGCTGTGGAGGATACAGCGTCGCCCAGGCTAACACAAAAACGTCTCGCAGACAAATATGATCTAAAAAACTCCAGGGCTTGGCCTTTAATGCCAACCCAGTGCTCCAAACGGGAGAGCAGAATATTGTGATCCACTGTGTCGAAGGCAGCAGTGAGATCTAAAAGTACGAGAATAAGGGAGTCACCAGAGTCAGTGGCGAGAAGGATATCATTAAAATCAAGATCGACGGGTTGGTGACCACTGAGTTAGGGGTTAAGTGTCTTGCTCAAGGACACTTCGGCACGCTTAGTTGTACTGTCAGAAGATTTGCTGGGAATATTCATGACCCCTAGGTTGAGAGACCTGTTGATTTGCTGGGAATATTCATGACCCCTAGGGGGAGAGTTAATCTGGGTGACCCTGTGACCTTTCCTCTGGCGCCACCATAATGATCTATAGCCAGAAATAAATGTTGCAACATCAACTCTTGTGTCGTCTACCCAGTAAAGTGTTGCATGTGAGTTATGGCAAAGTGGGTGGAGGTTTGCACCGTGTGCATTCTTGTAGTTGTGTGACTAACAAGATACGCTAATTTGAAAACTGAAAGTTTGGCCTGATGGTGTCATTAGAGGAAAAGGTCATAGGGTCACCAAAATCAACAGGTGTCTTCCATTCGAAAGTATTACTTTTCCAGATATATATTGTTCACAGACATCCAAACGGGGGACGAAAACAATAACGTCTTTGGCGGAGCTAATAACCTATGCCACTATAATAACCTTTTTCTTTAAATAGCAATACTGTGTGTCCAGTCCTGTTTTCCCTGGCAGTGTTTCTGTGTCGTCATCGTCCTCCTCCTCAGCCTGAGTGGTGTACAGGTCGGCCAGCCTGCTGAAGCGTGGCCCCCAGCCGTTCAGGCGCCCGTAATCCGGCTCCTCCTCTGAGCTGGAGGAGCAGATGGTGCTGAGGGAGCCGGCGTCGGAGCCCTCGCCTTCGTAGTCAAACACCAGGAGACGGTCGTTCTGGGAGAGAAGCGTCGTATTAGCTACACAATCATCACGTCACACAATGAAACGTCCCCATCCCGGGTAGAATTAGACTTCCATCTATCTCATCATATCTTCTTTTAACACATATGAATATGATATACACCGTTTTTTCTTTTTTTTTTTTTAACAGTTTTTCTTTATTTTCCCTTTTCAACATGAAACAAGACAATACAATACAATAACAATACTGATAAACAAGACATCACAGGACAATAACAGTAATAATAATAATAATAATAATAATAATAATAATAATAATAATAATAATAATAATAATAATAATAATAATAATAATAATAATAATAATAATAATAATAATAATAATAATAATAATAATAATAATAATAATAATAATAACGACAATGACAAGACCATCAGTTAAATCAGAATAATGGAAAAAAAAATAAAATAAAAGTCATGTATAAATTAAATATATAAATTAATAAGAATATATACAGTGGCGAATTCTCAGGGCCTTCAAGGTATTCAGAGAAGGCCCTGTGAGCCTCAGAAGAAAGAAAATATGAATTTTAAAAATTACTTTTTTTATTTTTATTTTTTTATTTTTTTTAATCAAATGTATTAAAATAGTTTGTGTCGCTAATCTGTTAAAACCGCACTGTTTCACTCGCCATAGTTGTTTTCGACCCATTCACTGTGCATTAGAGCGTTTTTGTACAGGAGAAAATAACAGCCAATCGGAGATTTCTTTTCACAAGTCTCTGGGCAGACTTTCCTCCATCGGGTATTCTAGCTCGACCTGCCCAATAAACCTTAACAGGAGCCCAGGTGTGGAGTGACAGTTTGATCAGCCAATCACATTTGGAGCTGTAGTCAATGGGCGTAGTCTTTTAGATGCCAAAGTATTCTAGAGT
The DNA here is from genome assembly GCF_963971535.1 of Notolepis coatsorum. Classification (NCBI taxonomy): domain Eukaryota; kingdom Metazoa; phylum Chordata; class Actinopteri; order Aulopiformes; family Paralepididae; genus Notolepis; species Notolepis coatsorum. The sequence continues at coordinate 1,243,639 of NW_028174878.1, forward strand.
CTGGCTGCGTCGGCCAATCAGAGCGCAAAACGGCAAACGCGGAACTTGCTACCTTAGTTAACTATCAAGCAAGACAACACGAGACAAACTGAAACATGGCAGCAGCAAATGATACCGTCGATGTTGTTGCGGATTTATTAACAGTTCCCTTTTCAAGAAGAACATTCAATGAAAAGATGGACATTATCAAAAAAGGCCGCCCAACCCCAGAAGGACTGGAAATCAGCCAGGCATCAAAGGCTGGTTACGAGCGACATTTCCAGGCTAGTAATTGGGAACGGTACCCCTGGATGACTGGCTCGGTTTCACGGAAGAAGCTTTTCTGCTGGGAATGTTTGTTGTTTGGGACCGACAAGGGTGCGTGGAACTTTAGAGGCTTCGATAACCTTACCTGTTTAACAAAGTCTGCACAAAAGCATGAAGGCTCGGCAAGTCACCTTAAGGCAACAATTAGTCTGAAAACATTTGGAGACGCAAGGATTGATTTACAGCTGGATGAACAGAGACGGAGAGAAACAACAATGCACAACGAAAAGGTCAAAAAAAATCGGGATATTTTAAAACGGCTCATACACTGCATGGTTTTCCTAGGGAAACAGGAGATGGCTTTCAGGGGCCATGATGAGAGTGGAACATCTTTGAACCGGGGGAATTACCTGGAGCTTTTGTCATTTTTAGCAGAATATGATCCAGCTTTGCACTACCATCTGACCACTTCCAAGGTATTTATTGGAACCTCAAGTCAAATACAGAACGATTTGATAAGTGCTGTTGCTGATGTGATGAATGACGAAATTAAAGAAGAAATAAGGAACGCGTCATGTGTAGCTCTAATGCTGGATGAAACGTCCGATGTGAGCAATGCTGCACAGCTGTCAATTGTTCTTCGTTATGTAACAAACGGTGGCGTAAAAGAGAGGTTCATTAAATATGTGGATGTGTCGGGGGGCAAAACAGCAGAAGAGGTTGCAACCCTGGCTCTTAATTTCTTGGAGGAATATGCATGCACAGATAAACTTGTAGCGCAGTGTTACGATGGTGCACCTGTTATGGCCTCGGGACTAAACGGTGTCCAAGCCAAAGTGAAGGAAAGGGTCCCCGATGCGCTTTTCATACACTGTTATGCACATGTCCTTAATTTAGTTTTATCTCAAGGTGTAAAAAAAATTCAAGAATGCAAAATCTTCCTCTCACACCTGTCTTCCATGGCCGCGTTCTTTACTAAATCGCCCAAACGTACGCAAGTGCTTGACCAGATGTGTCAAAGGCGACTGCCACGAGTTGCACCAACTAGGTGGAATTTCACATCAAGATTGGTTTGCACTGTATTTGAACAGAAAGATGCTCTTAAGGACGTGTTCCAGTACATAGTTGACCACCACGAGGAATTTGACGATACTGCTACAGGCGGTGCTGATGCTCATATATCATACTTGAGCACCTTTGAATTTAGCTTTTTAATTTCAACATTTTACGAAATGTTTTCCCATGCAGATGTTCTCTTTGACATTTTGCAGAGCACGTCATTTGACATGCAGTTTTGTTTGGCTCGGGTGGACAAGTTTTGCATTCGCATTGAGGAGCAGAGGCCACGTTTTGAGCAACTCTATGACGAGACAGTGAACACCACCGGTGTGCCACCTGGGCGCAGAGCGTGCGGAGATCCACGTACATACTACAAGAAGGTGCATGATGGCATTATTGACAATATTCTAAATCAAATGACAACTCGTTTTAAAGATCACGAAAAGCTTTCATTCCTTTCCCTTCTGGATCCCACGCAGTTCACCATCTATAAGAAAACGTTCCCTGAAACTGCTTTCACAAGCCTGACTGACAGCTACGGGCCGCGTTTTGACTTGCCACGGCTGAAAACCGAACTTGGTGTCATGTATTCTATGGCAGATTTTCAGGGAAAGGACCCATCTGACCTTCTTCTATTTCTTCAACAAAAAAAACTCAGTGAAAGCATGAAGCAGCTATATAAACTGACGTGTTTAGTTGTAACTATCCCTGTCACCACCTCAACCGTGGAAAGGACATTTTCTGCCCTCAAGCGCATTAAAACATATGCGAGGAATACAACCGGACAAGCCCGACTCTCTGCATTATCCTCCATGTCAATTATTGAAAAAGAAATGCTCCTGGATCTGAAAAGGACTGATCAGCTGTATGACCGGGTCATTGAAAAGTTCACCCAAACGGACAGGAGGATGGATTTCGTCTTCAGGTGAACCACGTCAAAATGGTGAGTGAAACAAATTAATTTATATTGATTATATTGATCTGCCGCTGCGCATTTTATTTCCACACATATATGTCTGTCTTGAAATATTGGCTGGGCTGCTGTGCGTTTCATTTGGTAATTCTTGACTTGATCTTTCTTTGCATACCGTAACTTCCCTCTAAGCACAATTTGAATTGTATTAAAATAGTTACATTTGTTTCGTTGTTGAGTCACCATGCATGTCTAATAATGACAACTCGCTGGGAGGCGGAGATCGGCATTGGTTTTAGCGATCACGCAACGTTGAACCACACGATAATGTTGCCGTCTCTCTCTGCTTTCTCAATTCTTCGCTTGATATAATTAATACAAATGTCCAATATAACGGAATTCGTTAGCTCATACAAATGTGATTATAACAGACTGCTGTTTAGTGTCGGGCCGACTGCCCACAGAACTGTCTATTTTATTTCAAGTCAGCAGCAGCAGCACAGAGTATTGAGGGACTTATTTTATTTGGAATATAATATTAATAATATATAATATTATGAAGGCCCGGTTAACTCCGGTACGCTTCGCCACTGATATATATACATACATATACATACACACACACATATATATACATATATACATGCATATACCCACATGTATGTACCATAAGGCGAGATTACTTGAGCACCCGTCATCTCCAGTATCGACAACCAAGGTCCCTACCCCGTGAGGACCCCAAATCCGGCGCCCCAGCGAGCCAGAGCATCATGCCTCTTTAACACTCCGACTCACCAAGACCTCGAATCAGGGGCCCCCACCAGTCCGAGACCGCGTCTTGTTTGCTTTTCTCATATTTTTATATTCAGAGTTAATGATATTGTTTACACTGTTCATTTTTTCTCATACGTATTTTTAAATAAACAATAATAAATAATAACAACAATGACAACAACAACATCATTGTTATACAACAGACAGGCCTCTTACGCGTCTGTTGTACAACTTCTTCCACTAGGGAAACCCACCTCCAAAAAATACACAACCGGGGATAGACATCCCAAGACCCCCGGCCCCCACCCCTCCCCCAACCAAACAGCAAAACCACCAATCGACACGGCCAGCGACAGCATGCGGATATATTCACATACCGCCACTAGCCGTATCAATCAACAGTCCCTCTGCTCAATCGAGAAAACAGCGGAGACCAAAGGTCCCGGAACATCCACCCCCGGCCGCGCTCCTCCAAGGTCAATCTCTCCAATGGAAGAAGCTGGGATATCTGATCTTGAAACATCTCAAAAGTGGGCGAAGAGTCATTTTTCCAAAACAGGAGAATACATTTCTTGGCAAAGTATGTTATAACAATCAGCAGTCTATATTTTTTTGGATCCATCTGGATCTCTGGTAATTCATTAAGTAAATAGGCACATGGGGACAAGTCAAATTCCATTTCTAATACAGATTTTGTAAATAAATGAATACAATTCCAGAATCGTTTTAGTTTATCACAGTGCCAAAACATGTGTAGAAATGTTCCTTCGTTAGTTTTACATCTAGGACAGTTTATTGAATTATCTCTAGACATTTTATGCATTTTTATTGGAGTTAAATACAATTTATGGATACATTTTAAATTTGCTTCTTTGATTTTGTTACTTGTAAATGGAAAGTGTATTCTATCACAAATATTTAGCCATGTATTTTCTGCAAATTTCATGGTTAGGTCTGTCTCCCAGATCCTCAACAAAGGCAAAAAAGATGAGTGACATTCTTTGGAGAAGATGTCATAAAATTCACTAATTTTACCTTTAATTGTGGTCGATGACATTAGTATTTCTTCTATTTCATGTAATTCTAGTCTTATTTTATTTTCTCTTCTCAGTATGTGTATAATGTTTCTCATTTGTAAATATTTAAAGAAATCAGTATTTGGGATGGCATATTCTGTTCTTAAATCCATAAATGATTTTAACTGCATATTTGTATGAAACAGGTCTTTGAATTGACTTATCCCCAACTGAGCCCATTTAAGTATATTCATTGATCTTAGATGTTTATCTAGATCAGGATTGTGATAGATAGGAGAGTATATGGAGGTACAATTGGTGATACCCAGTTTTTTTGAGCAGTCCTTCCAAGCACATAGTGTGTTAAAGACAGTGAAGCAATTACCTATGTTTCTTATCTTTTTAAATTGTTTTATAAATATGAGAGAGTCCAATGGTAACGGGTGTGGTAATATTGAGTTGAGTTTCATAATTAATATGTGTGAATAATCAGAGATCATCACAGCTACCTTTCAATAGCAGAGTGGACTCAGTGGCTAAATAAGGAACCATACTTGAGACAGTTACATCAGATAACAGCAGCAACAGTTATTTCAACCCCCACTCAAGCAATGACTAATTTAGAGAACAAACAACACCTTCTTGAATTGACAGTATGTAAATGTAGAAGCAGAGACAGCTGGGTTGAACACAGGGCAGACCAGTTTAGACTTGTTGAAGCATGGACACTAACTCACAAACAAAGTAATCTATTAATCAACTGTTTAGTATCAAAAGAGTAAACCATAATATTAGAAATAAGGTTTGAAGGGTGATTACACTCGTGTTAAAGAAGTCATCACAGCTACTCTGCCAACTAGCAGGGGTGACGAGAGCTACTCTTCACCCCCACTCTGTGATCAGATTAGTACTATATGGTAGTTTGGCCCAAAGTGTATTCACACCCCCCACCAGAAGGACATCAGGCCAGCCCCCCCCCCCGTGAGAAGACACACAGAGGAACCCAGAGGGAGGGGCTGCCAGCGCCACAGGACACCGCTCACAGAAGGCGCCCACAGGAGATGCATGATTGGATCAACTGTAATAGTGAACTGTATTCTATTTTGGCTAGAAATGGTAGTATAAAGGAGGGGACATTTTGATAATTCGGGAGCTCTCAGACCAGACACCAACAAGGGGGGTCTGGGGGCTCCACCGACTCCTCCCGACCAGAGAAACTACTGCTTTTTGATGTAAGTAAGCCGGATGGAACCCGCATTGTTTGGTTAGACTAGAATGTAACTTAGCTTAGAAACCAGGCTTACTTATATGCAAAAAAGGGCTTACAGTATTTTCAATGTATGTTCAGATTATGTTACCGACTGTTTTATGTACATTATTGAGGTTGGAGATGCAAACCTGATTGTGATATTTCTGTACAGCAGACAGCTCTGTTAATGTTCTCTGATCATCTTTTGTATGTAAAAGTCAACCTTTTATTCACCCTTGGCCCTGACTCAAATAAATCAGTTGAGTTGAAATACAGTTCTGGTTTGTTTGGCGTACACGTTTTATTCCTCATCTGCTAAGTCAGATGAGGAGACCAACAATTCTATCAGTGTGAATCCTTCCTCCTCCTTCCAGATAATCAATCTCATTGTGTTGTGCTACAATAACCTCAAATTATTGTAGAAAGTCTGTGGGAATGTCAACAAATTTAGCTTCTAACTGAAACCACTGTGAGTCCCGTCTTCCCAACGACCATGACAGTACATTTCTTAATTGGGCTGACCAAAAATAATGTTGGAGGTTGGGGAGACCGAGACCTCCCATGGATTCTGGTTTCATAAGGGTCAATAACTTTATCCTAGGCATTTTGTTGCACCAAATAAATTTTGAGATGGGTCTATTCATAGATTTGAAAAATTCTGTAGATAAGTAACATGGTAACATTTGAAAAAGGAAATTTAGTCTTGGAAGGACGTTCATTCTTATTACATTTATTCTTCCCAGCAGAGATAATGGGAGCGTGGACCATTTACACAAATCAGTTTTTATCTTTTCTATAAGAGGACAATAGTTTTCCCTGTACAAGTTCTCTAGTTGCGGTGTAATGTTTATTCCCAAATATTTAAACCCTTCTGGAGACCAATTCAAAGGATATGTTTTATACATCGTTTCAGTTGGGGTCATATGCAGGAGACAAGCATTTGATTTATTAAAGTTTAACTTATATCCAGAGTATTTTCCAAATTGTTCTATTTCGTTATATACGTGTGATAAGGACTGTTCTGGGTCTTTTATGTATAAAATAATGTCATCTGCGTATAAGGATATTTTATGTTCCTCCTTATTCATTTTCAGTCCTTTAATGTGAATATTGTCTCGTACACATGACGCCAGCAATTCAATCACCATCGCGAAGAGTGAACTCGACAGTGGGCATCCTTGTCTTGTCCCTCTCGTTAGTGTAAAAAAATCTGAGGAAGCTCCATTGGTAATGACAGCTGCTTTAGGATTTTTATAGATTGCTTTAATCCAAGCGATAAAGTTTGGTCCCATATTAAGCTTGTCAAGTATAGAAAAAAGAAAGTTCCATTCAACCCTATCGAAGGCCTTCTCTGCGTCCAGTGATAGGAGCAGAGAAGGGCTCCGACTGGTGTCCAAATGGTTTATTACATTTAAAAGTCTCCTTATATTGTCAGCAGAATATCTCCCTTTTATGAAACCTGATTGGTCTGGATTAATCAATTTAGGCAAAATATCTTCTAGTCTTTTTGCTAATAATTTGGTTATAATCTTGTAATCGTGATCTAAAAGACTAATAGGTCTATATGATGAACAATTTAAAGGATCTTTGCCACTTTTGTGCAATACTGTGATATGTGCTAAGTTCATTGATTGAGAGAGTATTCTATTGTGACAGAAATTATACATCATTGCCATAAAAATGGGATGAAGTTCAGTCCAAAATTCTTTATAAAATTCAGCAGAAAAACCATCTGGTCCTGGGCTTTTATTTATGGGCATTAACTTAATTGTGGCCAGAACCTCTTCTTTTGTAAATGATGAGTTAAGGTATTGCTGGTCTAATTCAGACAATTTTGACAATTTCTTATTTTGTAAGTACTGGTCCAGTTGTTCTTGTGAATGAGAACTTTGAGATTTGTAAAGTGTATTGTAGAATTCAAAGAAAGCTTGATTAATCTCTTTAGGTTGATATGTTATATTATCATTGAGATTAATTGCTTTAATAGTTCTTTCAGTTTGTTCTTTCTTTAATTGATGGGCCAGTAATTTACTTGGTTTATTGCCAAATTCGTAATGCTTTTGTCTAACGTAATTCATTTTAGTTGTAATTTCGTTTGAAATATTAAGGTTTAGTTTGGCCCTGGCCACAATTAGTTGTCTCCAATTGTCCTCTGTAGACGCTGTCTTATGAAGTGCTTCACATCTTATTACTTCTCTCTCAAGTTCTTGTGCTTGTGCTCTTTTTACTCGCTTTTTAAATGAACCATATGAAATTATTAGTCCTCTTAAAGTGGCTTTTGCAGCCTCCCAGATAATGTTAGGGTCAATGAGGGGGTCATTATTTTCCTTTATGTAGTTTGTAATCCATGTTCGCGTTTTTACTTTAAATTCTTCATCTTGGAGTAATGAATTATCAAATTTCCATTGTTTGGTGAACGAGTTGTTCCTATTAAACTGAATAGTCATGCATATTCTGGCATGATCTGATAAAATGATTGGGCTAATTTCACATTCCTTTATCATGTATATATATATTTTGAGTAAATAAAGGCATAGTCTATTCTACTATATGAGTTATGTACATTTGAGAAGAAGCTGTAGTCTTTAATGCCTGGATGTAATTCACGCCAGACATCAATTAGGCCACTTTCTGCACATAACCCTTGAAGAACTTTTGAGGATTTGGAGCTATGGTTAGTTTGACTAGACTTATCCAATGCTGTCATTGTCAGATTAAAATCTCCCGCCATCACTCCAAAACCTTTACAGTTTTCATTGAACAGCAACACCATGTCAGACATAAATGTGGGTTCATCGGCATTGGGGGCATAAATGTTCAAAAAAGTAATGGATGTTCCCCAAATGCAGCCTGACACCAAGACAAACCGTCCGTTTGGGTCTGTAATTGTTTTTTCTACTGTAAATGGTATTGTTTTGTTAATCAAAATAGCCGTTCCCCTGCTATGACTTTTATATGATGAGAAATAGACCTGACCTACCCATTCTCTTTTTAACTTTGCGTGTTCAGTGTCTGACAAATATGTTTCTTGTAAAAAAGCCACATCTACTTTGTTTTCTTTTAGAAGGGATAAAATTTTTTTCCTTTTAATAGGATTTCCCAAGCCTTTAATGTTCCACGAATTTATAATTATATCTGACATGGTAGTTGGTGCAATCTTTGAGGAGTATCTATGACTGTATACATTTGCCTCGAAAATATTGCCATTGCTTTTATTAATAAACATGACCAAAAAACAAAAACATAGAACACAAAACATACATAGAATAAAAAACATACATGAAATACATCAACCCACCCCAGCCATGGTTTTCTGAACCACGACATTTACCCCCTTACTCCTAGTAGGCCATAGAGAAACAATAATGGAAAAAACAAAATAACTGAAAAAGAATTAAATCTTTCTTATATTGGCCCCTGGAGCTCTTGTCTTCAGTGTAATAACTTCCTTTTATTTATTTGTATTTCTCTTTACACCCCCTCCCCTCTTCACTTCCCCCCATGTTGTTAAATATGAGTTGGTCACCTGATATTACTGAATGGTGAGGGGTGTTTCTTATTAGGCAGACCTTTTTTTTTTTTTTTTTTTTATTATACTGCAGAGAGTTCTCCTCTCCACATACTTTTTACCATTCAGTCATTGTGACCTTCTAATGTTTGAGAGAAAAATATCAGTGCAAAACAGATGCATGTTAAATTCGTGCCATTCCTTGTACCCCCCTCCCTTCCTTTAGTCATGGTATCGTCCGTATGACGTCACACGTTGTTGCAGGAAGTACCGCTACCAGACAGTAAATACACGTTGAGGAGAAAAGAAAGAACAGCCGATCGCGACTGTATTGGCAAATCAATACCCCTTCCTCTGGGGTTTCAAAGTCAAGTGATTTGTCCGTATTATAACAGTCATAATGAGGGGGTGCAAACAAACAAAAAAAAACGTAAATGTCATCTTCTTACCTCCACCATGGGTAACGGTTTACGAGGCAAACCTCAGTCCAGCTCGTCGGCGAATGATTCTGCCTCTTTTGGATCGTCAAACAGGACAATTTTGTTTTTATGGAGGATTCGAAGCCGGTGAGGGTATGCAAATCCTCGAAACATGCCCTTTTCGATGAATATCTTGGTCATCCGGTCGAATTCTCTGCGTCTTCGACGTACCTCTGTGGGCAGGTCCTGGCGAATGGTGAGTTTGGCTTCCCCCTCTGTGATTGTAGATTTCTTTGCTGCTTGTAGGATCAGCTCTTTGTCCCCGATTCGTAAAAAGCGGATTAGGACTGGTCTGGGATATTTCCCAGCGTGTGGTTGTGATTGTGGTCGCGCTGGGCGAAACACTTGTTCCAGGTCGAGTGTTTTTTCCACTGAAAGCTTGAGCCAGTTGGGTAGTTTGTGCTGAATGTACTCAGGTAGAGTTTGGTCACCCTCCGATTTCTCTGGAAGCCCCAGCGAAACCAGATTTTTCCTCCTCCCTCTGTTTTCCAACTCATCCGTTTTCATCTCCATTGTTCTCAATGTCTTTTCGGCTCTGTGTAACTCTCGCTGGGTTGTTTGCAGGTTGTCCTCTAGTGCAGAAATCCTCTCTTCCGCCTCATCCAGGCGCTGCTTGTGTTTGTCGACTGCTTTGTTTGTTTTAGTCAGTCCTTCTTTAATCGCCGATACTTGGTTTGTCACCTTTTCCAGACGAGTATCGATACCGTCTAATCGGCCCAATATTGCAATGCGTTGAGATTTTAACTCTGACATAATTTCGACCAGAGTGGGGTCATTGTCTGTTTCAATTGTTTGGTCGTCGACACCTGGTTTGTTTCGCTGGCCTTTCCTTGTTGTTGACATCTTGCAAATCACCACGTTTTATCAAAAGCCTTTACTTAATTTAAGTTGAAACAAAATTATTGAAATTGTCCTTGAGTGGAGGTAAGAATTGCAAATTTAATCACTGAGACAGTGTAGAGCTCTTAGTTCAGGCAGCCATCTTGTTTCCCAGCAGCCGTCTTTTGGCTCTGTTTTTAAAGAAAACTGCTACCTTATTTTCATAATTTGATAACTGATGTGGAATCATTTGACCAGATTATTTGTGGAGGCGGACAGCAGTCTTTGATTAAGGATAGAGTCTACTGACAGATTGACACGACAGACCTAAAGGTTACAGCAATGGTCCTACAGCCTAGATCTCTAAAGATGGCAAGCTATGGATTTATACAGGAAAGTAGGCCAAACAAAGTGGCACCATGACGTACAGACTATGAGTTATAGATATGATATGCAGACTATGAGTTATAGATTTGATATGCAGACTATGAGAAGGCTATGTGTGTGCATGTGTGTGTACAAGTTGAAGGTTATGTGTATGCATTTGTGTGCATGTGTGTGGGATAGAAAGATAGAGAGAGAGAAAGTGTGTTGGTAGATTTCAATAGCCAATAATAACTTCAATAGTGTCTGTACAAAAGGCCCAAGGACTGGGCAGACATAATAACTGTGGGGCGCTGTTCTGCTGTTCTGCTGTTCTGCAGCTGGACGCCTCTCAGACATAAAGGCTGTGGGGGGCTGCTCTGCTGTTCTGCAGCTGGATGCCTCTCAGACATGTCTAGACATGTCTGTCGATAGCCAGCATCTATATATACTAGTGGGCTTTAGTGATTCCTTCAGTTCATGTGTGGTCCCTGATCACAAGTAAGTGTTAAATATGTGCATAATGAGGACGCTTAGTTATTGTTGGTGATTTATATGGTTAAGGCTTATACTAATGTTATAATTCTACCAGCTGTTTAGGAAGCAATTTACCAGTATGTTTATAGTGATAATCTAGCCTATTGGGTATAATCTATGTTGTTGATTATAGTATTTAGTATCTGTTTAGCACAGTTTATCCCTGTAACTAGTACAGGTAAAGCACTGCTTATCCCCATTGGTAGTTCCACTCGTGAGGTTTATGTTACTTGTAGCAACAGTATATTGTATAGTATATAACAGACTGATTAATAAGTATTAGTAACGCTGATGTCTTTGTTTCCTCCCCATTTAGAACCACACACACACTCTCACATACTCCCACCGTGTTAATGGGAAATAGAAGTCGAAATTGCCTGTGCATCTGTCTGACCATTGATAATAAAACTCATCAAAGAACGTTCCTGCCTCCCGTGTCCTGACTAGACACCCCGTGTTGTTGACTACATTTCCTAACCACCAAGAGCTTCACTACAGTGTCCCATGAGGAGTCACAAAATCCATGTGTCAAAATGTCCAAATGCTGGAAATCTCGTTTTGGAATGAAATTGTATACTACACAGTGGTGGAAAGTAACTAAGTATTTTTACACAAGTACTGTACTTAAGTACAATTTTGAGCTACTTGTACTTTGCGTATTTTCATTTTATAAACTGAAATGTATACTACATTTCAAAGGAAATATTGTACTTTTTATTCCACCACATTTATCTGAACCCATCAGTTACTAGTTACTTTGAAGAAACCTTTCAACTTCAAGAGGACATAATCAGAGCAGCATAACTGGACCACATACCACTTCAACATCACCTTTAAATGGTAAATGGTGCATTTACATAGCGCTTTTATCCAAAGCGCTTTACAATTTTTGTTCCTCACATTCACCCATTCACTCACACACCGATGGCAGAGGCGACCATGCGAGGAGCGAGCGGGGAGCGAGGAGCGGGGGCCTCTGTCGCCCCTTTAGAGGTCAATGGTTTGAGGATTCCCAAGCCCAAGCACTGGGATACACAGACATCATGTAGAATGCATACTTTTACTTTAGATACTTAAGTACATTCAAATACTCCACTTTTACTTAAGTAGACATTGAATGGAGGACTTTTACCAGAGTACTCGTTTATCTGGGTATTTTTACTTTTACTTAAGTAAAGGAACTGTGTACTTCTTCCACCACTGATACTACAATTGTATACTTCATACTACATGCATACTATAGAACAATACAGGAACACTCACATCTTCAATACGGTTGCCAATCTCCTCAGACTCCCGTGGTGGTGAGCGGTAGACGGGGAAGGAGAGCTGGCTGAGGTCATAGTTCTACAACAGAGGGGAACATTCAAAACACCTGCTCACTAGTCCAACATCTCTGAGTAGATCATAATCATTTGTAATATTAATAATAATAATAATAATAATAATAATAATAATAATAATAATAATAATAATAATAATAATAATAATAATAATAATAATAATAATAATAATAATAATAATAATAATAATAATAATAATAATAATAATAATAACAATAGTAATAGTAGTAATAATATCAACAATAATAATAATAACAACCTTTATAGAATACTTTTCAAAACACAGTACAAAGTGCTTCACAAAATACCAACAAGTAGAATGGTTAAGAAAGGAAAACAGGAAATTAAATAAGTCAGTATAAATAAAACAAAAGGTAAAAGTACCACCATTAAAGCCAATCCAAAAACAACAATTAAGTGAAAGTGAGTGTGCAGAAGTGCGTAAAGTGTGTAAAAGACACTCGGGTAACAAGCTCAGGTCATCTTCCCCCTTCACTGTTCTCCTACACTGTGGAACCACCAGGTCTCTCTCCCCAGTACGTCAGCCCTTCTCCTCTTCCCATGCACCCACTCCTTCTTTTACCTGCTCCTCTCTTTCCTCCTCCTCCTCTCCTGTGCCCACTCTTTCTCTCACCGCGTCCTCTCCTCCTCTTCCTCTCCTGTGCTCACTTGTTCTCTCACCACGTCCTCCTCTCCTCCTCCTCCTCCTCCTCCTCCTCCATCTCCTGTGCTCACTCTTTCTCTCACCTGGTCCTCCTCCTCCTCCTCCTCCTCCTCCTCCTCCTCCTCCTCCTCCTCCTCCTCCCCTTCCTCCTCCTCTCCTGTGCGCACTCTTTCTCTCACCTGGTCCTCCTCCTCCTCCTCTCCTCCTCCTCCTCCTCCTCCTCCTCCTCCTCCTCCTCCTCCTCCTCCTCCTCCTCCTCCTCCTCCTCCTCCCCCTCCTCCTCCTCCTCTCCTGTGCGCACTCTCTCTCTCACCTGGTCCTCCTCTCCTCCTCCTTCCTCGTTGTAGTGGACCAGGTTGTCTCTGCCCTCCTCCTCCAGCAGAGGGAGCTCCTTCTCCACGGGGCTCCTCCTCCTCCTCCCCCTCCTCCTCCTCCCCCTCCCCAGGATGAAGAGCAGCAGCAGCAGCACTTATGATCAAAAGAGAAACTGGGTGTTTGAAAACAGCAAGAGTCAAAAGCAAGCCAGTGTTAAAGCAAATAGAGAGGGGGACGCGCCGCCACATACACAGCGATCCAAAGATGACTCCCAGAGCTCCAAGTGCAAGGAAGGAGGCGCGTGCCGGCGAGGCCGCCCGGAGCGGGACGACACCGCGGCACTGGCGCACCTCCACGTCCAGCGTGCTGTCCTGGTGGAGCATCCCGGCGTCGTAGACACGCATCAGCACGGAGTAGTCGCCTGGGGACAGCGGCCTCTTCGGCACCAAGGCTGCCACGTCACCTGCAGACACGGTAGAGAGGGTTAAGAGGGGTAAGATTGACTTCATTGTCAGTTTACACAAGGCAATTGTGGGGTGCAGCGCCCCTGGAGCCCCTTGCTGACGGGCACTGAAGATGTAAGACCAACCCCACCATCCTGTTGGTACTGAGGTCACTAGTCTGCCTCTGGACCTCTAGGCCGTCCTGCCACCATCCTGTTGGTACTGAGGTCACTAGTCTGCCTCTGGACCTCTAGGCCGTCCTGCCACCATCCTGTTGGTACTGAGGTCACTAGTCTGCCTCTGGACCTCTAGGCCGTCCTGCCACCCTCCTGTTGGTACTGAGGTCACTAGTCTGCCTCTGGACCTCTAGGCCGTCCTGCCACCTTCCTGTTGGTACTGAGGTCACTAGTCTGCCTCTGGACCTCTAGGCCGTCCTGCCACCATCCTGTTGGTACCGAGGTCACTAGTCTGCCTCTCGACCTCCTGTGTTATTCACTCCATGATGCAATTAAAAGAACCCTTTCACGTCAGCATACAGGATGATTTTTGTATGGTCTTGTTCATCATGCATGATGTCATGTATGAAGTAACTGGTAGAGAACTGAGCATTTTCGCCACGTGTCAAGGTTATCTGTTGATGTGTTTATTCGATTCTAAGCACCTCCGGTAATGTCACTAACTAACTCACTCATTAATTCACTCACTCACTCACAATTAGCCACTCTGTCTCTAGTGGTGGCTGACATACATGGGACTTTAACAAGACCAGTTCAATCCATGCACTTTGCATTCATGACAAGTTGGGCCAGTTTCACAGACAGTGAGTAAGGACTAAGGACTAATGATTCTCAATTGATAGCGAAAGTTTAGTCTAGGACTAGGCTTAATCCATGTCCTTTGTGTCCTTGTAATATTATCATTGCTTGTATACAGTAGTTCCTTGTTAACGGTCAATTATAGTGTCGCTCATCACACGTCAACTAGCTGGTTGACGTGTGATGAGCGACACTAGGGTCCAGTAGGGGTTCTTACTTGCGGAGTCGGTGCTGATGGTCCAGTTGGTCCGATGCTCCGCCTGAAGC